>NC_056747.1:1235311998-1235509498 GCF_019279795.1 Protopterus annectens
TATAGTTTTTCAGATCACTGCTGAAAGTGATTTGTCCCATCTCTCCCAATTTTCTGCTCTGTCTTAAGTTGGTATAACTGTTTTTTACAGCTTGTGTCATCTGACTGTCTGAAGGATTACTTGCATAATAATAGACCCTGTTAGTTAACAGCCTGCATATAATTTTTGGAACCTGTGTTTAACAGAACTCCTTTCAAACTATCTGGAAATATACAGAGCTAAGTATATTTTTTGGTTCTTCAGAATTGTGTACTGTAAATTGTTGCTGGACTAATTTTATTCAGAGTTGTGCACTGTTATTTTTGATTCACTGTATAGTTTTTCAGATCTCTGCTGAAAGTGTTTTGTCCCACCCACCTCCCTATCTCTGGTTTGTTGTTTAAATTTGGTGGCTTTTGCAGTTGCCCGTCCTACTGTAGATTTGATCTGGGACACTCCCCCCAGTCCCATCTCATTATCACATTCTACCTAATACACTCCTTTTGCATTTGTTTTTAGTCATTTTTAATTTAATTGCATTTTTTAAACTGTGTTTGGTCTAATATTGCTACATACTCATGTGCTAGCTTGCACTGCATTTGAATTGTTTTTACTGCTGTTTTAGCTACTTTTCTGTAAAAAAAACTGTAAGCCTGTTTCCTACCTTTCCTGTAACTAGTGTAGTCCAGTTACAGATTTGCTATATCTAAGACTGTATGTAAGCTTCTGAGCTCCCCACAAGCCTTTCTGTGTTGGAGGGAAGCCTTCTAGCTTGTCAGTGGGAGTGGTAAGCACTAGGTAAACTGTCTACCACATAAGGAGTGTTTCTGGCCCAGAAATTGTAGTTATTGGCCGTCTGGGCAATCTTTTCCATCTCTCTCTCTCTCAACGTTCTTATTTGAAAGCCTGCATTTGCACTTGTTTCTTTCCTGTAACGTGTAGTGCAGATACAGTTTCTAAGTTTTAGCACTTGAATTTGCTTATTTGTGCTCAGCACTTGTTCACAACTTGTTGTAAGCACTAAATAAGCTACTAATTACTATAGCACTAAGCCCTCCTCATTACCTAGAGGAAAACAGTTTTTGCACTTACTTTTCTCACTTGCTTAGAGAAAAACAGCTTTTGTACTCATTTTCCTCACTTATCTAGAGGAAATTAGTTTTTCATTCAGGCATGTCCAAGGGTCAGCTCCCAGTGTTCTCTCCTGTCTATCTGATGAATCTGGGCATCTTGGGGCAATGTCGAAATTGCCTCATGTACACAGACAACCCTCTCCTCCTACTACCCAACACTACAACCTGTGAGAGATGCACTTATCTAGCCAAACTGGAGGTAAAGCTCTCTCCAACCAAGACCGAACTTGACATTCAAGAGGAGAAGGTAAACACTTGCACCACACCACACTTATCACATAGTCTCACTAAATCTACACCACCAAAATCCACACATAGAAACACAAAAACTTTCGTGGAGGCTCTCAATAATAATCTGCCCAAGCAACAGAGACCTCCAAAGCAGAAACGCAAGCAACTTCCACCCCCCAACACAACCCAAATGACACATAGCCCACAGACTCATTGTGCCACTCAACCACAACCAATAAGGCAAAACAACGTATCCAACACACTAGTCTTAGGTGACTCTATAGTCAAGCACACTGATGTCCCACTCACCAGGCTAAACAAGAAGAAGGTTACTGTCAGCTGCCTGTCGGGTGCCAGGATCCGCCACATAACCCACGCACTCAGGTCACTCCACAACAAGTACAGATATGACTCTTGTCATTGTCCTTGTTGGTGTGAATGACCTGAGTTGTACCTCCCTGGACTACATGAAAAAAGACATGGAACATCTCTCCGATCTTGTAGCCCAGGCAGGTATAACCCTAGCCCTGAGTAGCATTTTGCCATCGCCCAGAATGATACCACAGTACAAGGACAAAATGATTGACTTCAACAATTGGCTGAGCTTCTAGTGCCATTCTAGGGGGATCCAGTATCTGTCTGCTTGGGATGACATGGTAGACAGGCCACGATGCTTTGCCAAAGATGGCCTGCACCTGTTGCCCCTGAAATTCCGGACACTGGCTAAGGCTCTTGCTGCCTCTGTAGTGCTTTTTTAGGCAAGGTTCAAATGACAAATTCACCACTGTAACAGGAACAGGCAAGCAAAAACTGAGGGTAATGCTACTCTATGCTAGAAGTCTAAATCTCAAAATGCACTCACTCAAGGCACTCCTTAAAATGGCGACCATCGATATCTGTGCAGTGACTGAGACCTGGTTCAAGGCTCCAGAGAGCACCCCTGCACTACCAGGCTAACTCATACTGCACTTTTTGGCCATGTAACTTAGACCAGAACACCAAAGGAGGAGGTGTGTCCATATTCATTATGGATATCCACAACTCCAGGCTAGTTGCTCAGCACAATGCATCCAAGGTTATCCAAGTGCAACTAACTCTGGGCAAAACTGCAATCCAAATTTAGCTTGCTACAGATCCCCCACCATGCCCCAAGATTCCCACTCCTCTTTTCTTGATGTACTGGAAAATATTAGGGTTCAACCAAACACCCTAATAATGGGTGATTCCAACTACCCCACCATTAACTGGGAAAACTACTCATGTACCAACTTCTTCACACAACGTTTTCTGGAATTCATAAACTCCAATGCCCTGGATCAACTTATCCACACCCCCACCAGGGGCAACAGTATCCTAGATCTAGTCATTACCAACATGAGTGACCGGTGTTCCACACCTGAAGTCAACTCCTCGTTGGTCCGATCCGACCATAAGCTAATCACCCTTGATATCCACATCCTGCCTCCACCCCCCGTTAAGGAAACCATGGTAAAAAATTTCTCCAAAGCCAACTTCATGCTTCTTAAGACAGAAGTGGTTAACTTCATGACACCCATGCAGATGGACAATACAGTTACGACTGCTGAATCCTACTCAAATGCACTCTATAAGCACTTACACGAGTGCATGCATTGTGCTATCCCAAACAGAACCAAGATGCTATCCTCCAAAAAAGGAAGCCAATCTGGTAGTCCCCTGCCATAAACAAACTGTACAACTGAAGGAAGAAATTGTTGCAAAAGAGAGTAAAATCCCATGAGTGGAGGAGCTCCCTGGTCAGCCTCAGTAAGAAGCTGAGATCCCTTATAAGATCCTCCAAAGCTAGCTATGAAAACAAAATCACCACTAAATCCAAGGGCAACCACAAAGCATTCTATAGCTATGTCAAGAATCTCAATGGCAACACCCAGATCTACTCTGAGTTACAGCACAATGACATGAAAATGATAGAACCAACTGATATTGCCAACATCCTGGCAGATAGGTTCAGTGCTAACTTTACCTCCCCCTCACCCCCTAAGGGGCCCATATCTATACCGGAAGAATACAGAGCCCCTTTAATCACAACTATGCAGGTAAAAGCTGCACTCTCTAAGCCAAAAACACAACATCCATAGGACTGGACAACATCCCAGGCTGCATTGTACATGAACTTCAGAACAAACTGGCTCCCCACCTAAGCACCATGTTGAATCATAGCCTCACATCAGGCTTTGTGCCCACTGAATGGTGTACAGCAACAGTTTTCCCACTCCACAAAGGGGGAGCCACCACTTATCCCAGGAACTATCGTCCTATTAGCCTGACGAGCCTGGTCTGCAAGGCCATGGAACATATCATCATGGAAATCAAGCAAAGACATTGGTAACCTCCAAACTCTGGATCCCACCCAGTTTGGGTTTGTGAAAGGCAGATCATGCTTCCTAAACCTGATCGACTTCTTTGAGACCGTCACCAAAGCCGTAGATGAGGGTTAGGTGGCTCACACAACCTATCTAGACCTCGCTAAGGCTTTCGACACCATCCCCCATTCTGGAATTATAGCTAAACTCACTAAACTAGGTATAAGTCCCTACGTCACAAGATGGGTTGCCAACTGGCTCACTGACAGAACCCACACTGTAAAAGTTGCACACTCCAAATCGGACCTCAAACCAGTGACAAGTGGAGTACCACAGGGTTAAGTCCTGGGGCCTCTCCTGTTTGGTATCTACTTCTCTGAAGTACAGGCTAACACAGAAGGCCTCTGGCTAACGAAGTTCGCAGATGACTGCAGACTAGGAACCATAGTTGAGTCCCCAAATGATATGGAAATCGTACAGAAGGGCCTCGCTGAGACAGATACCTGGTGTTAAAGCCATAGCCTCAAGCTCAATGCCAAAATGTGCATTGTCATCCCCTTTGGTAAAAACTCTGTACCCATAAACTGCTACATAGACAGCAGTCTACTTAACACCGAATGTGTGATAAGAGACCTTGGGATCCAGGTGGACAGTTGTCTGTCCTTCTATGTGGCGCACCTCATCATAAAAGGGTTCTCATCCAGGAAAAAAGAGGTCATTGTTCCCCTCTACTCGACACTCATTAGACACATTATAGAGTACAATGCCCCTTTTGGAATGCACCTCGCAAGACATCTGCAGCAGCCAGAAAGGCCACAGAAGTACCTCACAAAGAGAATTACTGGCCTCAAACAGATGCCCTACACTGACCGTCTTAAAAAACTCCAGCTTTACTCTGTGGCATATCGCCTACTCCGAGGTGATCTCTGCCTAACATATAAAGCTATGTCAAACCCAGAGCTGTTGAACATGCTACACCTAAAGAAATTCCAATCCCTCCGAGCTACACAGTCTCTTGACCTAAACCTTGTCACCACAATAAACAGGGCATGCTGGAGAGATAGATTCCTGTCCCAGAGACTTCCCATACTCTGGAACAGGCTACCCATCAATGTGAAGCAAAGTTTTTCATTAGCACTCTTCAAGAAAAATAACTTTATTGGGTGGCTTAAGCCAGGGAACCTTGTTGGCTAGGCTTACGTAGGCCCTTGGGCCAATAGCCTAGTACCTACCTATGAATCACTACACCTGAAACACCACCCACAATTACACAACACACTCCCACTTATGCAGAGTTTCTCAACAAAAATAAACCCAAACAAAGGAGACCTCAGAGGCAAAAACACATGCAAACTCCACAACCCTCCACACCACATACCACACATAGTCCACACACCTGTGTCTCACAACCACTAAATCCTAACCATAAGCTCAACATATTAGTCATAGGAGACTCCATTGTGAGACACACACATGTGCCTTTCACCAGGCTGGATACGGAGAAAGTCACAGTTAGTTGTTTGTCAGCTGCCAGTATCTGCCATATCATACACGCACTCAGGTCTCTCAACAACAGGTACTGTTATGACTCTGTCATAGTCCATGTTGGCGTGAACTACTTGAGACATACGTCCCTGGACTATATGAAGAGAGACATTATTGAGCTCGCTGAATATGTGTCCCAGGCAGTTGTCCCTAGCGTTAAGCAGCATTCTACCATCACCCAGAATGATGCCTCAGTACAAACCGAAAATGATTGACTTTAACAATTGGCTTAGTTTTTGGTGTCATTCCAGGGGAATCTGGTACCCGAAAGCCTGGGAAGATATGATCGACAGACCACAATGCTTTGCTAGAGATGGCCTCCATCTGTCTCACTTGAGCTTCAGGCTTATGGCAGAGCCCCTTGCCTCCCCCATAGTGCTTTTTTTAGGAAAAGTCATGAGGTTGATACTACCATCATAAAAATGCCAACAAAATGCAAATTAAAGGTCATGCTGCTAAACGCTAGGAGTCTAAACATGAAACTGGACTCATTGCAAGCATTCTTAACCCTGGAAGATGCTGACATTTGTGAAGTCAAAGAAACCTGGTTCAAACCTGTGGAGAGCACCCCAGCCTTACCTGGTTACTCATCATGTCATGCATTCAGACCCCAAACTGTGGTCAGCAAAGCCAATGGAGGTGGAGTTTCAATATATATTAAAGACACACATACACCTCCAGGCTGGTCAAACAGCATGACACACAGGAGACACTCCAGTTGCAGTTAACCACTGACAAGACCCCTATTCAAATCATAGCTAGCTATAGGCCCCCAAATTTGACTCAAGATGCCCAATCCACCTATCTGGACCTCTTGGAATGTATCAAGATTCAACCATTTACCCTGATCCTGGACGACTTTAACTACCCAACCATAGACTGGAAAAACTACTTAGGCTAGAACAGAAATAGCCAGAGATTCCTCGATTTTATCAATGCAAATGCCTTGGAACAGCTAGTCAATACATACACAAGAGGTGGTAATATATTGGATATGGTATTAACCAACATGAATAACCACTGCAGCACGCCTACAGTATCATCTCCCCTGGTAAGATCCGACCATAAAGTGGTCACTTTCTAAGTCACCCTGACCCCCCTCTAGCTAAGGTGAAACAAAAAAGCTTCTCCAAAGCTGATTACAACCTCATGAGGGATGGTATAAAAAGCTTCACAGCCTCTTCACCCTCTGTAGGAACTGGCACCAATGTCCAAATCTACACCAAAGTACTATACAAGCATTTATATAGATGCATGGATTCAGGAATTCCTGACAGGACAAAATCATCTTCCAGAAGGAAGAGTAAACCTGTCTGGTGGATATCTGCAGTAAATAAACTATATAACAAAAGGAAAAAAAGGCTGTCCAGGACCAAGAAGGAGCAGGTGCCTAATTGGAAGTAATCTCTCCTTAAACTGAACAAGCAAATAAGAGCACTAGTGAAATCCTCTAAAGCCAACTTCGAGTCTAAATTGGCCACAGCTACTAGAGACAATAACAAGGCCTTCTTCATATATGTCTGCAGTACTCAAAGTAAGTACCCAAATCTGTTCAGAACTGGTGGTCAAGGACACCACATGCACAAATGCTGTAGATATAGCCAACCTACTGGCTGACAGATTCAGTGAAAACTTCACCCCTCTGTCCCCTCATCAAGTAAATCAAGACATCCCCAGTACCTGCCCCCTCCCCTTATCGTTAGGGAACAGGTCATCACTGCCCACTCAAAGGCAGAAAATACAGCCTCCATAGGACCCGATAACATCCCAGGCTGCATTCTGCTGCATCCTGCATGAACTTGGGCATGAACTTGCATTACCATTAGGCACCCTATTCAACCAAAGCCTGAGTACTGGCTTTATCCCAGCTGAGTGGAGGATAGCCACTGTCACCCCTTTACACAAAAGTAGAGTATCCACTGATCCAGGAAATTATAGACCCATCAGCCTAACTAGCCTGATCTGCAAGGCCATGAAATGGATTATCATGGACCTCATTAACAGGGACATTGGCAACCTCCAAACACTCTACGCCACACAGTTTGGCTTTGGTAAGGGGAGGTCATGTCTGTTAAATCTGTTTGACTTCTTTGAGACAGTCACCAAAGCCATGGACATGGGGAAGACGGTGCACACCACCTATCTTGACCTGACCAAAGCCTTCAACACTATTCCCCACTCAGGCAGAATAGATAAACTCTCTCAACTAGGCATTAAGCCATATGTTACCAGATGGGTAGCAAACTGGCTGTCTGATAGAACCCACCTAATCAAAATAGGGGAAGCCACCTCAAGCAGTAGACCCATAATGAGCGGCGTACCCCAGGGATTGGTCTTGGGGCCTCTATTAATTGGGATATATTTCTCTGAGGTGCAGGCCAAAACCAGTGGACTATGGATGACCAAGTTTGCAGATGACTGCCAGCTGGGTGTGGTCATTAATTCCCCAAGTGATGTAGACATCCTCCAAGAGGGTCTCACCCAAACAAATGACTGGTGCCAGAAACATGGCCTCAAACTGCATGCCAAAAAATGCATAATCATCCCCTTTGGGAAGAGTGACATCCCCACATATTATCGCATTAGTAACAATGTCCTAAGTACGCAGTCAGTCATGAGGGATTTGGGCAGCCAGGTTGATAGCAACCTGACTTTTGACCACCATGTTGCTTCCGTTGTATGGAAAGCTTTCTACATGGCCCACCTCATAAGTAAGGGTATCTCATCCAGGGACAAAGAAGTTATAACATCCCTGTACTCTTTCCTTATAAGGCCAATTATTGAGTACAACGCCCCCTTTGTCATGTACCTTGCAAAGCACACATGCAGCAGCTGGAGAGACCACAGAGGTTCCTCACCAGGAGAATCCTATCCTACACAGATAGGCTAAAAGTCCTATCCCTGTACTTAGTTTCATAAGACTCCTCAGAGGTAACCTCTGTCTGGCATACAAAGTAATCTCAGACCCCGCCTTGATGGGACTTCTGCATATCCACAAGTCAAGCTCCACTCGAGTAACCCACACGCACAATCTCAAGCTGGTCTGTGACATCAATAGGACTTGTTGGCGGGACAGATTTGTGTCCCAGAGACTCCCCCAACTGTGGAAAAGACTCCTCCTCCATGTCAAGCAGAGTACCTTATTATCCCTTTTTAAGTGCAACCTGGATAACTGGATGGGAAACAGAAAATACACCCCTGGGATTCCACCTGTGTCCGTGTTGGACAGGGGCTTTGGGTGCTGACTTGTCTAAACATGGGCTAAACTGTTGGTTAGGCTTATAAGGGCCTCAGGGTCAATAGCCTAGTAACTATCTCTGATGCTATATATATATATATATATATATATTTATATACACACACACACACACACATACATGTATATGTATATATATGTACGTACATATATATGTGTATGCATATATATATATATATATATATATATATATATATATATATGTGTGTGTGTGTGTGTGTGTGTGTATATATATATATATATATATATATATATATATATATATATATATATATATATAGGCTTATGTCAGATGATCGACTTTTCATAAACTTGAAAAAAATATCAAAGAGACCATGAGATCAATGGGGGGGGGGGTTCAGTAAATCCTACATGGTAGTTTTCCACAGTGTGCACATCATGGCGCAAGGTGCAAGGCGCACATGGGTGCAGAATGCTTTAGGTTCATTAAGTGCCGTGTTGAGATACGCACCACTGAGCAAACAAGGTAAACACTGTGGTATGCTAATTACTGCATAAGCAGGTGAGTTGCATGCTAATTACTGAATCCAGCACAGTTTAGATATTCAGCAAGCTATAAAACATTTGTGTAGACTCCATGCTGGTTTTTCTTGCAGATTCCAAAACCTTTGGAATACAGACATGGAAATTAGTCTACACAGACAGAATGATAGGGGCTGCTGCTGCTTTAAATCACTTGTATGTACTACAGGCTGAAGTCAGTGCTGCTGCTGCTACTAATAGGCCTATGCTGAGAAGGAGAAGAGTTTTCAGGTCCTGTTTAACTTTTCACAACCTACATGATGTGGAAATTGTGGTGAGCTACAGGGTGGACAAGGACACACTACACCAACTCTGCGACCTCTTCCTTCCTCCACTCAGAGCCAGAGCCGCTTGAGGGGAACCCATTCCAGTCGAGACAAAGGTCTGTAGCCCTTAAAATCCTAGTTACAGGTACCTTTCAGAGACCAACCGGAGACATGCTGTGGGTGTCACAGGCATCAGCATCCAGGATCCTCCACCAATTCCTGAATGCTGTTCTCCAGCATGTCACCACATATATTTTCCCTGTAGTTTTAAAGAGAGGGACAGAAATATGCAGGAGTTCTACCATTTGGCACACTACCCTGAAGTACTGGGTGCCATAGATTGTACACATGTAGAAATTAAGGTACCATCCAGGGAAATGGATAGTCTCTACATTAACAGAAAGGACTACCACTCTGTCAACTACCAAGTCATTTGTAATGCCAAGGGAATAATCTCAAACTTTTGTACTGGTAACCCTGGCAGTTACCAAAACTCACATATCTGGCAAACCTCCCAACTGTACCAGATGTTTTCTAGGGGGGATATCCTTCAGGGGCATTTCCTAGGGGATTCAGGCTATACACTGGAACCGTAGCTGATGACACCCATCAGAAATGCACACACACCCATGGAAGAATGCCATAACGAGGCACATACACTGAAACAAAAAAATATCATAGAGCATGTGTTTGGGCGGCTGAAGTCATGGTTTCAGTGTCATGATACTTCTGGGGGAGCCATGTAGAACAATCCACAGACATGTACAGAAATATTCACAGTATGTGCCATGTTGCACAACATAATCCTGAGAAAACAGCTTCAGCAGGATCAACAAGAGGAAGGGGCATGCATCCCACCACCAGTGTTAAGGTCAATACAGCTACAAGGAGATGAGGAGTCACAGGAGGAACCACTAGCTGCTGTGGTGTAGGCAGACATAGGCGTGTTCAGTATGCCCTTGCATTAGCTAAGAGACAACGCATAGCACATTGACTCACCACCTAGGGGCTTTAAACATTTGTTTCTTATGGTTTGAAAAAGCCCTTGCTGGGTGAAAGCGCTTACCAATAAAACGGCTCAGATTTTATCTGCATTTGGCTTGGATTTATTGCTTGAACTAGCATTTATATCTGCTGCTTGAATAAGCCTTAGTGACTGCTGGATTTATGCTGACTTTTGTTGCCAGCCTTGGTTTGCTCCTGTTCTTCTCTTTTGGATTATTTACTTATTTTATTAGTAACAGGAGCATTTGGACCGTGGTAACACTTATTCTTATAGTGCACTTTAAACCTTCCTCCTATTCACATACATAAACTAAAACTGATGCCAGGCAACTCGCATAACTTTTACCTTACCATGTATTGGCTGTGTACTTCTTGCATTAGACAGAGTCAGCCCTAAACAAAAACTGTGTCAGCTGCTGCATTTACAAGGTAAGGCCTGAGCCTGGACTGTCTTATTTAATACTGTCACTGTGTGGCATAGCCGTGTATTTCATTACTTGGTCGGGTAAGCTAGTAAAGGGTGGGAAATTTGTACAGAACTTACCTTAGCATGTGACAACAGAGACTTATTTGACTTATATGTGTCCATTACTAAGTAGTAGGCCTGAGGCATCAAAGATTTACACAGTCATACCTCTCAAAAGTACTGATGATCACTGCATGCCCTCAAATTAGCACCATACGTTTGTACTGGAAAATGATTAAAGAGAGAAGTTAGAAAGTAATGATACACATTGCAGTTTCTGACTTCACAACCTTCACAAGATCATTCACTATAAAGTTGGGGAATTTTGATGCTATCAACTGTCTAACTTTCCAAGGTTGATGTAAGTCAAAGATACAATTACCAGTTCAACATCACAAATGCAGATATACTAAGCACTAAGTTAGCTATGCACTCTGAGTACCATACACAAAGCTTTTATATATAGAAAACAGAGATATTGCACAGTTGTCATCACTTGCACAGGATGTTTTGTGTGTGTGTGTGTGTGTGTGTGTGTGTGTGTGGTGGGGCAGAAAGTCTAGGCTGACACAAAAGATCAATGAGCGTGTGTGAGTAAGAAAGAGAAGAAGGCAGGCATGGATAAACCATCAAATGGTCATTGAGGCAAAATAAGTAACTGTTGTGGGTGTCTGTCGGGGTCCTCATCATGAAATTGGTGTGTGAGTGTCTGCAAGAAAACAGCCAAGCTCTGTGCTGGCTCTATGTCTTGGTATGTTGGACAGATGTGAGCCATTCATGGTAGAGGTGACAGTTCATCATTATCATCCCTATGAGAACTGGCTCTCCCAAGAGTTGCATTGGCACATCCATGGCCATGGTCAGATGCAGATTTGCTACCTGAATGTGACTGATGTCTGCTGGATAAGCTCCCTTCAGAGGGCCGACCAGGACCCCATGGCCTGCCATGACTGCGTGTGGACAGCATACTCACTAATGGAGCAGTGGAAGTACTGCCACTATCTGAGGGTGATCGGACATGGCCATGTTGGCTGACAGCAGATGATGCGGCTGACCTACGCCCATGAGGATGCCGCTCCCCTCACAGTAGATGTTCCATCACAGATGCTTCTCTTTCCATGACAGACACTCCTTGGTCCATCACAGTCACCCCTCATTCCAATGTGACATTCATCCAATCCAGTGAACTGGCAACACTGTGGAAGCAGTCGTGCATATCAGACTGCGCCACATCTACAATCCTGAGCATTTGTCTGGAGCACTTCTGGGAACTTGTTTGTGCCTCCATGATGACCGTAAACATATGTTGAGTGGCAAAGGAAGAGACACCTCAGCAGGTGGAGGAGGACCAGCAGGCCCCCTCTGAGTACCCATGTCAATCTTCCTGTGTGGCACCTTGCCCACACTTTGACTATGGCCAGACTCAACAGGCACTGAAGCCACAGTAGCCACACTCCCTGATCAATGTCCTCACCCTCCACCTGTCCAGTATCTGTAGACTCACTGGACTGGGTAGGCATAGGCTTACTGGCTGTGTCTGATGGAAATGCAGGTGATGGCTGTATGTCAATCTCCATGTCAGATTCAACCTCTGGACCCCCCTGACTGTGCCTCAGTTTGGCCACCACCATCATCATCATCATCATCATCAGAGACTGTTGATACACTGACATCAGGTGATACAGAGATCACACTCTCACTGCCATGATCACCTGTGATAAAAAGCAAGAAACACAGGAATAAATTAATATATGTACTACTATATGTACTACTGTAGTGCAATATATGGTAACAACCAGTCTTGTCATTATTATAGACAGTACAGCAATACACGCAACAGGCCTGAGATCAACATCATACACTACAATATTTCTTTAAATTGGTCAGCAGTACTGACATAAACATGTTTGCCTTACTATCTGCAGATGAGATACTCCTCTGTAGTCCAGATGGTCCTAGAAGAAGATAAGCAAAAGATAAGGGTAACATCATCACAATTAACAATAACACAGGGGTTAATACATTTACGCCTTTATATGTCCATTAACTATAATTTCAACAAGGATATGGCTGACAACTCTAACCTAAGCTTATAACTGTGGCAATCTTCAATTCACACCCCCCCCCATAAAAGACTTGTGACACAGAATTAACTTATTGATTTTAATTGTTTTACTATACAACAGTATTCAACTATTCAGATACCAAAACCAACGTGGAAGCTCCTTGTGGGGCATGCCTGCTGTCTCGGAACCTGTTGCTCAGACTTCCAGGATCATGCTGTACTGCAGTCTCCTGGGAGCTGTCCGGATCTGTGATATTGACCAGGAACTCTTCACTGAGGTTTAGTGATGGTTCTCTAGCAGGCCCTCCCTGGTAACTATCTGGTCACGGCCTACTGCAGGTGCTCTCCTCCATGCAGATGTGATCATGTCAGTGGCCCTGTGGCATACCTGCACGTATATCCTGCCATGGCCACCTACGGCATTGACATCATCTACTATCTGCCGCTATATTTGCATCCTCCTTGCCATATCTCCCTGTCCCTTTTTCAGCAGAAAAGCACCATGTTGCCTAAACCCATCCACAATCACCTGGTTCTCGGCGTCAGTGAAGGGGGGGGGTCCTCCATGGATTGACATGCCTGGGTGGCATACTCGTAGATGTCCTAAAAGACAACATAAGGATAATACACACACAGTATCATATAACTACAAAATAACTGTTTCCAGATAAAACAGAAAAGGTAGCCAGTTAGTATTACCCACTGGAGAAACATAAAACAGTCTAGCGATGTGAAATACTAACAACAGGCAGGATGCAAAACAAAGAGAGTAACAAGAGAAACATATCATTGTTTGTGCCATAACAGGAACTCACCTTTGCTCCCCCAAAAAGAACAGTTCATCCTTGTTTTTGCCTTAACAGTAACTCGTCTTTGCTTCCCCCCAAAACAAGAGTCTATCCTTGTTTGCGCTATAACAGTAACTCACCATTGCACTTCCCCCACAAAAGAACAGTCTATGCTCGTTTGTGCCATAAGAGTAACTCACCTTTGCTCCCCAACCCACAGAAGAACAGTCTGTCCTTGTTTGTGCCATAGCAGTAACTCAACTTTGCTCCTCCCATAAGAACAGGAGAATGATACATTTTACTAACAAACCATCTTTGAAATGCTAAAAGTGCTATCAAAAGAAGTGTCCCTGAAACATTTGTACATATTTATCACAATGCATTCCATTTTCATGTATTGGAAATCATGTATACCTCTGAAATGGCTTGACAAACATGCCCATGTCATCAGTACACTTCTTCTCCTTTCGGCTGCTCCCATAAGGGGTCACCACAGCAGATCATTAGTCTGTAGAATGAGTAGCAGTAAATTTTTACTGTGCTGAGTTGCCAGTCCAGCACCCATCCTTCCTCAGAAGGCGCATGAGCGCACACACACACACACACACACACACACACACACACACACACACACACACACACACACACACACACACTCATACCTAGGGCCAATTTAGAGTGTCCAATCCACCTGCAGCATGTCTTGGGAATGTGGGAGGAATCCGGAGCACCCAGAGGAATGCAGACTCTGCACAGAAGGCACCCCGACTGAGAATTGAACCGGTGAACCTCTTGCTGTGAGGTGACAATACTAACTGCTGTACCACTGTGTCACCTACCACCAGTACACTTCTAACTAATACTTACAGATAAAAGTGTAAAATCCATTGCTTTGGATTTCTATTAAATACATTCCGGCGTATGGAGTATATAGCTGAACAAATGGAAGCATACCATCTGAAGTTCAATACTCCTTTGTGCAGATATATCCCAAAGTATTGGCATATCTTCCCTCTTATCCACATAAACAAGTCTCCTCACCATCAGTTTGCCTAGCTACATGGTTGCCTTTTTATTTGGTATAGATTCAGGGCTGTCGTCATGGTGAAGAAACAAATGAGGTGCAAACTCATTAGAATTGTTGAATCCCAAAAAACTGGGTCTGTGTAGGAATGTAAATCTACTGCAACCACTCCCACAGTGTTTGTTTTAATGGATTGGAACTGTCACTGATTAGTGGTTGGGAGAAGGAAAACACAACAGGACTGCAGGCTGCCTTACTTCCACTGGTTGTGTCAGGTTATATCTACAAAGTGTTAGATGTAAGGTTTGAAATGTAAGTAAGCAGCACACATATCACAGGTTGTGTTCCTTCACATTCAACCTGCCCTTTATTTTTTGCCAGCTGCATATGATATTATTTCCACTTAATATCCTCACACATTTTAAGGCCAATGATATAGAATGGCCTACACATTCCATGTCTCAGATTACTGCTCAGATCAGATAAGACAGAGCTATGTATTTGCAAACAGTTATCATAACAGGTTGTGTGATCACTAGGTGCACTACATCCAAAACTAATAAATGTACAAATAATACTTGTATGGTTGAATATCACTGTAGATGCTATTGCAGTTGGTTGTGTGCATACTGAGTTAAGTTCCTTGCTGCAAAGCTGTTTGTTTGACAAAGAGGGATAAGGAATCCATCCTGTGTTCTGAAGGTGCATTGGATTGAGAGTTCAAATCCAGGCCTATGTAGTAATATTTCATGTGTACTAACATTTTCTAGTGTGTATGTCATACGTTGCTTTTCCTCATTTCAACTACCTCTCCCTTTTCTTTCTTTTTCCTTTTTTTATTGACCAGTGTTTGCGCTGTGCTTATCTTGTTTGTGTGATGCGCAGCACTGCATAATCTGGACAACTGACCAGACAAGACCCAGACAGCCAAAAATAGAAGTTGGATGCAATCAAGTAATACAAGTGAGCATTGCACAAACCCCATAAGCAACATTGAGCTGCAGTTAACAGCGATACATTAAGAATGATTAGTAAAATAGGGAATGTCATGTAACTATTCCTATGGCAGCAGGTGTTGGTGTAGGGCTAAAGTACAGATGGTCCTGGGTTCTAGTACAGGGTGTGCAACATTTGTTTTACTGTTGTGACATTGCAGTTTATAGCAATGAACTGCAACACAGAAGAGTGTTTTCGCAACCTTCTTGTGGCAACAGTTGTACATGTAGGATTGCCATACACATGGTCCTTTGTTCGAATACAGCATTATTCCATACACTTTTACTGTTGTTACACTTCCCATTATAGTCACTCTCACTTATAACACTTGACATAGTGCAGCTGATATTAATTACATATATGGGGGCTGAGGCACTAGTATTGTCTCAGTTATGTATTCATTTATCTGTGTATTACCATATTTATTTTCAAATCTAGGATCGTGGGTATATTGTGTACTATATTCCTGTAAGTATATTTCTGCTATCTGGACTGTCGTGGCCTTCACATTTGTGTAACACACTTACACAACTGCCTGTACATCCAATAACCTTTAATTTGCTTTGCTTGCTATTATTGCACTCCACTTACCATTGCACACATGCGGTGCTCAGAAGTGTGCACTACCAAGCACCATATTTGCACGATGGTAAGTGGAGTGCAACAGTTTCAAACAGTGTATGTATTCCCAGTAAACAAAATGACTGGAATCGGTGGGAGAGCATCATTTTCCATTGCTCTAAATCCGAGACAGACATGGCAGGTGTTTGTGGGGAAGGTGTCAGGTTTAGGGCACAGAGATGGGGTGCCCAGGAGTCCAAGATTTTTATTGGACTCCTAGTTAAAAACCAGGTTACTGCAAGGGGACTATTCTGGCTCCCAGTATAAGTTGGAAGCTTGGGATAGTTTAGCCTGAGCTGTACCCACTGCTACTGGTAAACAATGTAAGCATCACTACAGTGACCTCGGAGGAGAAAGAGGGATACCCTCGACTGTTAGACTGGGGGATTTAGGACTGCGGACATCCCACACCTGTGAAAGTGTCAAGTACAGAGAGTACTTGTAAGACTTAAAAGCTGAATATAGACAATACTGGTATTCATAATGGTATTCTGTTCTATTTTTTCCACAGCTGGACATGATCACGAGGTAAATGTCCAAACCCTTGGAGCTAGATTGGCGAGGATGAGGGAAGCATGTATTATGTATGCAGCGGAATATTAGTGTTATTCTAGCCTTAAAATTTAAAAATATTTTTTTTGGTATTTTATAGAGTTGTATCAAATTGAGCATGCATATCTTAACTGTAAAAGCAAGTATGCATGCATTAGTCTGTAGTACAAACCAAAAGTCCAATATCACAATATCAAATTGAACATGCAAATCTCAACTGTAATGGCAACTATGCATGCATTAGTCTGTAGAACAAACCAAGAGTACAATATTACAATTTAGTCATAGGTTGTGGGTTCATATACCGCCCTTCCCACCTATACAATACTGTTACTTCTGCAATTTATATTTAAATTAAATTAAAGCTTCTATACCAGTGGCACAAATGCCCTACTGTAAAGTGTAATCTGTATAATTGGAACACGCATATGTGCAAAAAAAAATGTCCCATACACAGCTCTCCATTTCACACGTGTCTTCTAAACACACTTGATGCAGTCCAGTTGGCTATACAACATGATTGTGTTGTGCTCACCCCTGTCATTGGAGGTGACAGTCCAAATTTAGTTAATATTTTGCAGATATGTTCCCTTTACTCTGTTAAAGAAATGGATAGCTGTTTTTTTCCTACCTTCATCCTACACATTCCTGCCCTGCTTTCCCTTTGTTCTTCCCCTGCTTGCTCTCCATTTTGCCACTGTCCAGTCTTCCCCATTTCTTTTCTTTAATGCACTATTGCATGATGGTGCACATCATGCACCAACTTGCAGCAACAGTAATTCGAAAGTAGTTAAAAGTATTACATACAGCTGTATTCAAACCCAGTACCATCTGGCCCCAAAAAGGAATATATCACTGATTTAACACATGCTGCCATGGAGTCAGTTAATTAGCAGGTGTATTCCAGTGAACTCAATACTAACTATCAGACTTTGTTCTTCCCCCTACTTACTCCTCATTATCCCATTTTAACCCTTTAATGTGGTCAAAAAATAGAATCACACACAATACACGTAGATCCCTTTACTTTTTGGAGCAATGAGCAGCGGCAAAATGCTGTTGTTACCAATGCACAATGCCACTTAACCCTGCTACACTATGCCAACACACAGCAACACATCTCATATAAACAATTCATGTCATTGCATTATCACTCCGTAATGATAAGTATTTTAAAGTATTGGATACACCTGTATTCGAACCCAGTGCCATTTGGGACAAAAAAAAGGAATATATCTGTGCATTAACACGTGCTGCCACAGAGTCAGTTAAGAAGCAGGTGTATTTCATAGACTCAGTAGTAACTGTCAATCTTTAGCAATGCAGCTCTTGTTTGTGCACTGTTTACTTATGCACAAACATGTGTATCTCGCACGCATATGCTCTTTGCTAATGGCCACGCAAACTCACTGTTTGCCACCCTATGGAAATGTTTATACTATGCTGTATTACTGGTGTTTACTGTCCATTTCCTGGGTATGACATGAAATTACACGTGTAAACATAACAAATTGAGGGCCCTACGTAACAATATGTTAATATTTACAATACATCCATCCATCTATTGCCACCTCCCCCAAGCACTGCAACCCTGGTGTCTCAGTATTTTTTCAACACATATATCAACCACAGTACAAAATGTAATATCAAATGTTGTGTGCTATGCAATGTACATCAATCTGGTATCATGCAGAATTACAACTTTTGACCCATATGCCTAAAAATACTTACCTGCAAGCCTAGGGAAGGAATCAGCATGGACCATATCCACAGGGACATAGCTGACCTTCAACACACTTGACCCTACCCATTTTGTTTTTGTCAAGGGTAGATTTTGCTTATTAAACCTTGTTTACTTCTTGGATACTGACCTGACAGACCAGGATGAAGGATAACAGGACATACTGCCTATGTGAAGATCTCCTATGTGGGAATTAATCCATAGCGTAGTACAGGGTTAGGCAACTGGCTCAGTGACCTGGCACACACTGTCAAAGTTGGGGACTGCACCTCCACCACTAGTCAGTTACCATTAGAATGCCCCAAGGATCTGTGCTTGGCCCTCACCTGTTTGCAGACTACTTCTCTGAAGTGCAGGAAATGGTAGATGGCCTGTGGTTTACAAAGTCTGCAGATGGGTGGTAACCAGACACACTAATATACAGTCCCCCAATGATGGTAACATATTACAGAAGGAGCTGCCACACACAAATGATTGGTGCCAAACTCACAGACTGAACCTTAAAGCATGCAATAGCTCATTGTCCATTTTGGCAATGAAGTATCCCTGTTAATTATGATATACATAGCCCCCCTCTAAAATCAAGCACAATGTTGTGAGACATGGGAGCATATGTTGATTGCAATCTACACTTTCACCACTATGTGTCCACAGTGGTGACACACACATTCTGCACTGTATGCATCATGCATAATGATATCACATCCAAGACCAGGGTGGCCATACCTTTGCTGTATAGTACAATGCTCCCTTCTGTCTGTACCTCACCAGACACATGCAGTAATTTGAGAAAACACAGGGTTGTGCCTTGGAGACTCCAGGGCCTCCAAACATGACATACATGAAAAGACTGAAAGACCTGTCAGTGTACTCAGTATCATGCAGGCTGCTGAGAGGTGACCTATGCCAGCCCTACAGAGCAGTGTCAGACCCTGCCCTACTGGAAATGTTGCACATCTGCAAATCAAATGGGACAAAAATAACTTGGCCCAGGGTACTCAACCTAGCCTGTGACATGAACAGAATGTACAGTTATTTCCCCCAGTGACTCACACTCTTCCGTAATAGGCTCCCACTGTATATGAATCAGTGCTCCTTAATGACCTTGTTCAAGAGCAACCTTGACTACTGTTTGGGTGATTTTAAAGTCACATCTGGGGTAGCACCTATGTCCCTCATGGACAGGGCCGGTTGGTGCTGCTCTCAAAATTGTTCTGCTAACAATGACCATCCAACTATGCTCAATAAGTGTACTTGTGTTTTTACACAGCTAGGCTTTTAAACACTGTAGTATCATTAGGCTAGTAGCCTCCTCTGTACATATGAAGGTATGAGCCTATGCAGGTCTCCCAACATTTTGTCTCTCACATGGCCTACTGATCTCATCTGCTTTAAGTTCACCTGCAGTAATGTAAAAGTTAAACTTGTGCCATGGCACTTGCTTAACATACTGTGTTCTGTAGTCTGTGTACTTAGGTAAGGTGTTCTGTTCTCACTGCAGTCAACTGGACATGTGTGTTGCACGTGTGTGTGTGTGTGTGTGTGTGTGTGTGTGTGTGTGTGTGTGTGTGTGTGTGTGTGTGTGTGTGTGTGTGTTTAGCCGGAAGAGCAGAAGTGTGTATCCTACAGTTACTGCTCCAGTCCCATGGATTAACAGTATTTTGATGCTTGCACTCTTCTGTCCAACATACTCTGCTGATGTCATCCACTATAAGTTGACCTGTAGCCATGTAAAAGTCGGACTTGTGCTGTTTTGCTTGTGTAAAGTACTGAGTTCTGTAGTATGTGTACTTAGGTAGGGGTTCTGTTCTCACTGCAGTCAGTGTGTGTGTGTGTGTGTGTGTGTGTGTGTGTGTGTGTGTGTGTGTGTGTGTGTGTGTGTGTGTGTGTCTAGGCAAAAGAACAGGTGTGTGTAGCCTGCTGCTACCACTCCAATCTCATGAGATGACAGTATTTTGATACTTGCACATGCTACAGATCCATTTCATGCAGGCCTCTCAACTTCTTCTCTCCAATATGCACTGCTGATGTCATCCACTATAAGTGGCACTTGTGTAAAGTATTGAGTTCTGTAGTCTGTGTACTTGGGTGGGTGTTATCTTCTCATTGCAGTCAACTGTATGTGTGTTTGTGTGTATGTGTGTGTGAGATGTTGCTTGACATTACAGAGAGCATTTTACACCAGCATATGGGATACTGTTATATTCTCCTCAACAGACCCTGCTGATGTTATCAGCTATAAAGTGTTGTCTGAAACATTCCAAGTCAGACTTGTGCTGTGGCTCTTGCATAAAGTACTGTGTTCTGTAGTCTATGTACTTAGGTAGGGGTTCTTTTCTCACTGCAGTCAGTTGGGTATGTGTGCGAGCTCTTGACATAACAGAGAGCATTTTACACCAGCATGTGGGACTCTTATTTTATTCTCCTGAACAGACACTGCTGATGTCATCAGATATATAGTGTTATCTGAGCTACTCCAAGTCAGACTTGTGCTGTGGTGCTTGCAAGAAATACTGTGTTCTGTGGTCTGTGTAGTTTGATAGGTAGAGGTTCTATTCTCACTGCAGTCCACTGTGTGTGTGTGTGTGCATTTGCTTTACAGTAGAGAGAGCATTTTACAACTGCATGTGGGACAGGGCAGGGTCAGAGATGTCCTGTAGTCCATGCACAAGTCACCTCATCCATTCTAATACAGATTTCAGGAACAGGGGCGTCAGTAATCCACGTACATCATGACATGGGTTGAAGGACTATTTTCTTGGTGTGAAACCCTCGTGGTCTGTCCAGCTGCTGCAGGTATTTTTTTTTTTATTTCTCCAAGTGTTTTGGGTTTCTAAAACCATGACAGGAATGGACCTCATTCCTAAGTCAAAGTATGATTAAAGTTCATGAAATTAGTAGTCTCAGTCTTTGATGTTATTCAGAAGTGCTCTTCACAGCTCAGGCAATGTGCCCAGTAATGACTCCTTCTGCAATTCGTATGGAGTTACATGTATTGGTAACATATCTAGGTAGGATTGTAAATTATTTTCATAAGACCCGTTGCTCCTATTATTACTGGAACTGTCTGGGGTATCTTTCTTCCACATTGTCTTTGTTTCTGCCTGCAAATCCTGATACTTTATGAATTTGTGTCGCTTTGTTTGTAAAACACTATAGTCACTGAGTGTAGCAATTTCAGTAATCAATGCTACTTTTGTCTTCTTTTCATGGACTACTATATGTGGTTTTCTTGCATCTGTTTTTTGAACTGTTGATAATGGATGATGCCTTGTGATATAAACGTTATTTTCTATGATACTTTGTGGCTCATGTTTTATACTGTATTAGTGTTCAGATGAGGTTTGAGTACAGTGCTATTATATCCTCCTCAGATTTGGATACAATGGCCTGACATCTGAGGTGCACAATATACCCTTTACATTCCACTGTGGACACTTGGTCAAAGTTCAGATTGCTATCTACACGTATTCCCTAATCTTGCACCACTGGTTTCAGCATGGGAGGAGTGTTGTCAGTGGTGTATTTACTAGGAAATTCCACTTTGCATATGGCACAAATCCTGACACATTCTGTATTTATTAGTAGACCGTGTGGCTTTGGCATCAATCATTTGTGTTTGCTAGCCCCTGCTGTACTATAGTCACATCATTGGTGGACTCAGTGATTGCAACCAATATGCATGAATCAGCAAACTTGGTAAGCTACAGGTCATATTTTCTAGCCTGGACTGTTGAGAAATAGATTCCAAATAGTATAGGACCCAGCACAGATCCTTGGGGTACACCAGTGGTGACAGCTACAATGGTAGAGGTTGATTCACCAACTTTCACAGTATGTGGTCTGTCGGTGAGGATATTGGTTAACCATCTAGTGATGTAAGTGTTAATCC
Organism: Protopterus annectens; assembly: GCF_019279795.1. Classification (NCBI taxonomy): domain Eukaryota; kingdom Metazoa; phylum Chordata; order Ceratodontiformes; family Protopteridae; genus Protopterus; species Protopterus annectens. The sequence continues at coordinate 1,235,334,444 of NC_056747.1, forward strand.
CCAGCTGGAAGAGTTTGCCAGTGATACCTGAGTAGGGGGATTGTGTCCAAACCCTAGTGCAGATCAAGATAGACTGTATGCACTGTGTTACCTTCATGCAGGCCTGTCACAACATCATAGATCACCTATAGCATGACTCAGAACATACGTCTACCTTACACGGTGTGATACACACTTCAGCACAGTCTCCATATGGGCTATGTTCCCGTAGAAGGGTGTACATTGACATGCATCCATGTGAGTGGGCTGGAGATAGCACTTGATAGATGCATGTATAGACACATCCTGACTCTCCTGATCTGTGAGGTAGACCAACATATCATCAGGGACCTTCTCTAAATGGACACTAGTAATATCCCGGCTGTGTGCAACAGACATATGTGAGTTTTTGATGCTACATCTATGTCTTTAAAGCATCAAAACATCTATGCTTTTATTACTACATTTACCAATGATAGTAAAAAGATATTGGGAATATTATATAAAAAATTGGGAACTGATTTTATGTGACAGGGAGGTAAGTCATATTTTGGGCCCCGGCCCAAATATAATATACAAGAGAGACAGGAATTTGAAGGATTGGTGTGATACTTCAACTTCCACTGGATCTAGACCTAAAGGTGAAATGAAAAAGTGTGGGATATGTAATCAATGCAGGTTTATATTGGAATGTGAAAATAATATCCATAAGGGATAGAAATATTACTATCAATGGCCATTTTAGTTGTGTTACTAGGGGTGTAGTATACGCTGCCAAGTGTTTGTATTGTTCTGCTTATTATATTGGTAAAACGGAAAGTAAAATTAGACAGCGTATTTACGAGCACATCTATGACATAGGCAAAGGAAAACACACAAATGCCTTATTTAGACATATTGAAGAGTTTAACAATCATTCTTTTACATTTGTTGTATTGGAACAAGTAAAGGAAAATCCTTGAGGGGTGCCTTAGAAAGTCTTACTAGAAAGTAGAGAATACTGGTGGCAATTATATATAAATGTATCTGTGCCTCCTGGTATTAACAATGTTATTTCTATTTCTATTGTTTTAAAATTAAATGTTTTTAATAGGTAAAGAGTTTTGGAGATATAACAACTTGTCAAAGTTGTTTGTTACTTTTATAATTTTTTGGGGGGGGCTGCTGGTCTTAATAATAAATTGTGTTTAGTAATTAATTTAATGGTTTTTAACTGGATTATTGGTCTTAATTATATAATTATTGTAAATAAAAGGTGTTGTGACTTGTCTGAAGGAGGTTGGTTAGACCGACCAAAAGTGCTTACCATTAAAGTTGGTTCTGAGAACTCTGGCTTTTTATTTTTAGTTTTGAATTAGTATTGTGGTACGTCTATGTCTTTTACATCTGTCGGATGTCCTGAAAGAGCATCATCCTATGGAACTTGAAAAGGCCAAGGCACTCAGCAGGAGTCCACACTGAGGTATTCATTCCACAGTGACAGATAACAACACCTGTATCGCAAAGTGAGTTGAAAAGTGGACCACATACGTGGCATCTAAATATGTAGAAATGTGTGAAGTGACCTATATGTCGTGTCCAGTGATCAGGTGTGTACACCAGTGCTGTCTGCTAGGCACTTTCCTGTCCATGATTGAAATCATAGACATCAAGTATGATATACAAATCTTGTATCCCAACAGCTGTCTGGAGCACTACAGATTGTGGACAATCATTGACTTCAATTGTGATATTGGTATAATACAGGCAGTATCAGCACACATCAAAGATTGCTGCCACAGCCATGACAACGCATGAGATGAAAAAAAAAATGTGGGATTTGTTTCATTATGCAAACAAATGCACAAACCCTAGGATCATGTAGACGTCACATCCTATCAGCAGAACAGTTGTTATGGGGCCTGTGTCCTAGGATATATGGTTTGTGAAATGTCCACCAGCATCTGTCCACAGTGATGAGTACTCCCTTGTATCTAACACAACTACTGAGTGTGTGCAGGACATCCACATGACAGGCCGTAATACCTTCACAGTTCACAGCCTTCACCACACCAATACCTGAAGACAGTGCACCCTTCCTCATGTCCCTCATCATACATCTTCCAATGATGTGTAACTGAAGTGTACCACCTTTGTCACTGTGATCTGTCACACATCTAGTTGTGCATACCAAGGTATTAGTTTTGTTGCATAAACATTACTGTCTGATGGCATGAAACCCCCATCAAGGTGTAATACCACATGCTTGTGTGATATCCGTTTTGGTGATGCACTCATGACATACATAGTTGTTTAACGACAGTAATGGCATGGTTTACATTCATGACAGTGAGGATTGTGCCATATATATCTCTGCCATGCACACCAGTCAACTAGCCAGTAGTGATCATAATGTCAGGAGTGTCTCCTCAAACCTCCTGGCATATGTTAGTGTCAGGAGAGTGTGCTTGATTGCACTCATAGACTGCTGACTTCCTAATAGTTGTACAAGTGTGTTGGTGCAGAACCATCTATGCTGTCTGAGAAACACATATATTGTGTCAGAGGCATAGGTGTTGCTGGTGGTATCATTCTGATATTGTCCATGATTATGCATGATGGTTTTACTGTTTGCTGTGAGCCTCTATTTGTGTACTACTTGTTGGAAGCCTCTGCTGACAATACAGGCATACTCAGGCAAATCAGTTTGCACAGCTTCACAATATTCACCCCAATTGTATAAAACATCCATGATACATGTTGTGATGCCCGTGCACTGGCCCAGTAATCAAGGAGCCTCAATCCTCACCACTAACACCAGTGAGGGGCATCCACATTGGGAAGGATAACAAATAGACACACACAGTAAAGTACAATTTCCCTTAAGAGCACATAGAGAGCACAGTCAGTCTGGGGCTGGTTTCTCCCTTTCTCTCCAGATCCCCAATAAGACTCCCCACTGGCACAGGTCATAGCCTAGTGGTCAAGCTAAAACCTCCAGCACCCTCTCTGTCCAACCAGTACTTCGTGTCCCTGCCCAAGTAGCTGACACACACACACACACACACACACACACACACACACACACACACACACACACACACACACACACATTAAGATATGAGTTATATACAAACACACAGACACTCCTGGGGAAGACTGGCACAGGTTCTCCAGCTATGCCCCTTCCTGCCAGTCAATAAGGTAGTACCAGCTGCCACCAACCACTAATATCAGCTACTAATAAGGCCCTTACCAAAGGGGTCCACTTTTACTGTGCAATATTATTATCCAATTAGTAAGCGTGACCAGAACTTTTAAGGCTTATTGGAGTGGTTTTGTACACTATATACATGCAATGTACTCTAGAGCTTAAATTATCTCTACATAAAACAATCACAGTTGAAAAGTTTAAAAATATTTAATAATAAATAATAAAAACACAATCTTCTCAGTCCAACACAGTGCTAGTCAAGAGTTCAGAGATCACAGGAAATGCTTAAATAATACTGTAGAATAGTTTGACATAAATACAGAAAACAGCTAGACTAAATCTGACTAAATTCCTAACTAAGAGCAATCACAGTTCTCAATAAACTTATATATAGAGCAAAGGCAGAGTACTGGTGAGTGATGTTCTTCAGACAAAATACAAAATGCTTCTGATCCTCTCTCTCACAGAGAAAGTCTTAAAAATAATACATCATTGCTGACTCATTTTAGATTACATCATTCTTCTCTGGTTCCCATGCTAACAGAAACTCAAGAGTTTTAACATTTCTATGATCTTGCACCTGGCCAAAAACTACAGCAATGACGTTGTATATGTAAAATCTAGCAATTAACTGGTCTCAAAACAATAGTAGGAATTCCTCAGTCCAGAGGTTATGTCTCTGAGCCTTGAGATCATAGAGTCATACAGTGCTTGACTTGTCAGTTTTCTTCCAGCAGAGTGCACTGTAGTTGCATTTTTGAAGTTCAACATTTTACACAGTTTTCTTACATTGTAAGAGGACATGCCTGTGGCTTATATTCATATTTACAATGACATAGAATTATCTATAAAATTCTATCTAGCAAGGCTGGCAGGGTTCACATATCTTCACATAACCCCCCTCGGAGAACTCAAGCTAGTTTTTCAAGTGATCCTTGAGAAACATTGCTTGAGAGGGTTAGGTCTATTTGAGTATACCTTATCCCATTCCCTGTCTTGAGAGCCCATCTGTGTTGGCATTGCTAACCCCACTGCCGTGCTGCACTGATATATCATATGCTTGCAGCCATAGGCTCCATCTTAGCAACTTGGCATTTTGCTGGCTGGCTCGGTGTAACTATGTTAGGGGATTCTGATCTTTAACTACAATGAATGTTCTTCCATGCAGATAAGGCTGAAGTTTCTGCAGTGCTCACACTATGGCTAGACATTCCTTTTCTACAGTTGCATAGCATTCCTCCCTGGGCTGGAGCCTATGACTGAGATAAACTACTGGGTGCTCTTCTCCCTCTGAATAAATTTGGCTAAGCACAGTCCCCACCCCGTGGTTTGAAGCATCCAACTGCACAACAAATTATTTGCTGTAATCTGGACTGGCTAACACAGGGGGTCCTCCCAAAGGTTCTTTAAGCTTCTGGAATGCCTGCTCACATGCTGGGGTCCACACTATCTTATGTGGCCTGTTTTTCCTTGTCAGGTCTTTGAGGGGAGTAGCTATGGTACTATAACTGGGGACGATCTTTCTGTAGCACCCTGCTGTCCCTAAGAATGCCCTCACCTGCTTTTTGGTAACCGGTCCAGGCCATGCCTGAATGGCTTCCACTTTGGCAGGTTCTGGCCTGATCTTATCACTCTCCACTCTATGTCCCAGGTAGGAGATCTCTGCCATACCCATATACAGTTTGCTCAGCTTAATAGTCAACCCCGCCCTCTGTAGTCTGCCCAGCACCACCCTGACATGTTGAAGGTGCTCTTGCCAGGAATGGCTGTAGATAGCAATATCATCTAGGTAAGGAGTGGCAAACGCTCCTGCTAGGATATAATCTGCCAGCCTCTGGAAAGTCGCTGGGGCATTTTTCATCCCAAAGGGCATCTTTGTGAACTCATACAAGCCAAAAGGAGTCACAAAGACTGACCTCTCTCTAGCACTTGGAGTCAAGGGCACCTGACAGTAACCCTTGGTAAGATCAACGTTGGTAAGATACTTAGCCCCATCCAACTGCTCTAGGGCCACATCCGTCGTAGGTATGGTGCAAGTGTCTGACTCTGTGTGACCATTTAATTTCCTGTAGTCCACACAGAACCTGCTGCTGCCATCCTTCTTTGGCAGCAGCACCACTGGGGAGGCACATGGACTGTTGGAGTCTTGAATTACCCTTAGTTCCAACATCTCCTGTATCTCCTCCCTCAGAGTTTGTTTGACGCTCTCAGTCACCCTATAAGGGGCCTGCCTAATAGGCCTTTGGGGTCCTGTGTCCACCTGGTGCTGCACCAGGTGGGTGCACCCTGGTTTCCCAGTGAACATGTCCCCAAACTCTTGTAACACTGCTCGGATTTCTCAAACCTGGGTAGGAGATAGCTGCCGGGACATTGCTACCCCTTCCACTGAGGTGTCAGTCCAAGCCTCACTGAGGAGATCAGTCACCAGATCTCCCTCAGACTCTTCCTGCAGTCCACTGCAAATACTCACACAAGGGCCTCCCTATCATGGTAAGGTTTCATCATGTTAACATGGTACCGTTTGTGCTCCTGCCTCCTGCCTAGCAGTTCCACCATGTAGTTAACATTACTTACCTTTCTTACCACCTTGTAGGGTCCCTGCCAGGCTGCTTGCAGCTTGTTCTGTCTGACAGGAATGAGAAGAACCATTATCTGCTGCCCTACAGCATAATCTCTAGCTCAAGCATTCCTGTCATACCAGACCTTTTTCTGCTGTTGGGCTTCTGCCAGGTTCTCCTGGACCAGGCCCATGAGTTCCCTGAGCCTTATGACTACTTGCGAGATTCACACTCACCTTTCCACTCATCTCAAATTAAATCTAGAGGTCCCGTCACCCTATGCCCATACAGCAACTCAAAGGGTGAAAAACCTGTGGATTCCTGGGGAACCTCTCTGTAAGCAAACAACAGATGGGGCAAATATTTGCCCCACTCCCTCTTAAACTGGTCTGCAAATGCCCATAGCATGGACTTGATTGTAGGGTTTAACCTCTCAACAAGACCATTAGTCTGGGGATGGTAGAGGATGGTCTTCAGGTGCTTCACCCCACAGTACTTCCATAGAAAAGCCAGCAGGTCTGACATGAAATTGGCACCTCAGTCAGTCAGTATTTTTTGGGGTAAACCTACCCTGCTAAAAATCTCTAACAAAGCATTTGCCACCTTTTCCACCTCAATGGAGGACAAAGCCACTGCCTCAGGGTATCTTGTAGCATAATCTACTACCACTAGGATATACCTTTTCCCTGTGGAACTTGGGGTACTCAGAGGCCCCACAATATTCATAGCAACCCTCTGAAATGGCTCCTCAATCACAATCAAAGGCATCAAAGGAGCTCTCACCTTGTCTCCTGCCTTGCCTACCTTTTGGCACTGCTCACAGGTCCTGCAGTACCCTGTTACATCTCTGGAAATTTCAGGCCAATAGAAATTCTGCATAATACGCCCCTTTGTACGTTTATGCCCATATGACCTGCAAAGGGAATATCATGGGCTATGGCTAGAAGTGCCATATGGTAGGCTCTAAGCACTACCAACTGCTGTATCCTCTCACCTTCTAGCCTTCCCTCAGGGGTCCACTCTCTATACAGTAATCCTTTGTCCCAGTATACAGATTCCCCATTCCCTTGAGAATCAGGCGCCTCATTAGCTACCTGCCTCAGGCCTTGCAATGTAGGGTCTGAGAGCTGAGCCTGTCTCAACTCTCTCTTTGTAACCCTTCCCAGCTCCCCTTCCACAGGAAGTCTGGTATCCTCTGTCTGCGGTGCCTCACTGTCAGCCTGGGTACTCCTACTCATCTCTACCTTTGCAGTCACTCTGTCCAAGGGAACATCAGTACCCACAAGCAGCTGTGGCTCACCTTCAGTCTCACTGCTACAGAGTAGCCATATCCCTAAAGTAACCACCTCACCAGTCCTGGCTGCATGTATGCTGTCTGTCTGGGTCTCCCCCAGGCTACCAGACCCACATGATTGTCTCCTAGCCTGCCAGCGTTTAACTGCATAAGCACATGGTATTGCCTCATCCAAATTCTTCCCTATCAGGACGTCTACAGGATGGTAGTTTGGTACCCCTGTTGTCTCAAGGCAACCTACTGTTGGCATTTTGCCTTTCACACTTACTGGCACTCTCACCTTTTGTTCCCCACCTTGCCTCCGTGGACATCTGTGTGCCACATGGCCCCACTGGTTGCATTCAGAACATTTAACCCTAGGTATTGGATGTGTACCTGGAATAGTTGCTTCCGCTGCTACTGGAAGATTCTGTTGGGGCAGTCTGGGCTGCCCACCATGGGTTCCTTTAGACTAATGAGCAGTACTGGGGGTCCCTTTCCTTTGCAGGGATGTCCTGCTTGCTAGGTATAGGTCTCCCTTCTTCCCCAACTCATCTGAAGTAGCATATTGTCTATCAGCTAACCAGATCCTCATGTCCTCAGGCAAAGTGCTAAGGGCTTGTTCCCTCACCAAAACGTCTGCCAGCCCTTCAAAAATGATGACCTGATATCCACTCACACACCTATGAAAATAAGTGCTCAGTTCAACAACCTATTCATACACACTTTCTTCTGCCTTCCGTCTATGCTCACAAAACTTTTTCTTATAAGTTTCAGGTGTTAAGCTAACAGACAATTCTTAACAGCAGTATAATTTAAGAAATCATTGTCTGACAGTCTGGAAAGTACATTTACAGCCTTACCATGGAGTAAGAGGGTCAGGGACCGTACCCAGAGCCTTTGGTCATCATCATACTGTTTACATATCTTTTCAAACATATGAATGAAACTATCAAAATTATCCACCTCTGTAAACTGCGGAAGAAATCTACTGACCTTTTGTGCTTCTGGGGTCTGGTTACTCCCTTCCCCATTACCTCCATGACTCTAGCGAGTCAGTATCTCCTTTTTCTGCTGCCCCTGCCTCTCCTTTTCCTCAGCTTCCAGGCATAGCAGTTTCTCAATCTCCTCCACCTGTAGACATCTCAGTCTCTCTGCTGCTTCTGTTTCCAAACGCCTGGCCTCCAACTCAAGTGTCTTTACCTCCAGATGGATTTTTAAGTCCTCTGCAGAAAGGTTGAGCTGTCCATTCTCTGAGTGTTTTACATCTCCACGGCCAGTCTGATCGCCCTCCTGATTGCTGTTTTCTGATGCAACTGTGACCAAAGCTCCTATCATGTCTGTCTTAGTCAGGTTTCCATGCACCAGTCCCTTAGCCTGGCACATCTCAGCCAACTGGCCCCTTGTCAGCTTGCCATATTCCTCTGCTGACATGCTTGCCTGCTCTCCCTGACTAAGCTAACAAAAGAAATAAAGCAATTGTGATCTGAACTCTGAATATTCACTGCATAGCTGATTTAGAGTACAAAACCACCTTCAGTGATCACTGTACACAAGCTACAGCAATTCACTATCCACACCACTACAAGCCAGTTGCCAACCAATTAATATGTGGTGTGGATATCCCACCACTACCAACCAATTAATATGTGACACCCATGCACTGGCCCAATAATCAAGGAGCCTCAATCCTCACCACTAACACCAGTGAGGGGCGTCCACATTGGGAAGGATAACAAATACGCACACAGTAAAGTACAATTTCCCTTAAGGGCACACAGAGATTAGTCAGTCTCGGGCTGGTTTCTCCCTTTCTCTCCAGATCCCCAATTAGACTCCCCACTGGCACAGCTATAGTGTACAGGTCTCAGCCTAGTGGTCAAGCTAAAACCTCCAGCACCCTCTCTGTCCAACCAGTGCTTCGTATCCCTGCCCAAGTAGCTGACACACACACTTTAAAATATGAGTTATATACAAACACACAGACACTCCTGGGGAAGGCTGGCACAGGTTCTCCAACTATGCCCCTTCCTGCCAGTCTATAAGGTAGTACCAGCTGCCAACAACCACTAATATCAGCTATTAATAATGCCCTTACCAAAGGGGTCCAGTTTTACTGTGCAATATTATTATCCAATTAGTAAGTGTGACCAAAACTTTTAAGGCTTATTGAGTGGCTTTGTACAGTATCACTATATACATGCAGTGCACTCCAGAGCTTAAAGTATCTCTACACAAAACAGCCACAGTGGAAAGGTTTAAAGGTTTAAAAATATTTAATAATAAATAATAAAAACACAAAACAAATCTTCTCAATTCAACAAAGTGCTAGTCAAGAGTTCAGAGATCACAGGAAAATGCTTAAAATAATACTGTAGAATAGTCTGACATAAATATAGAAAACAGCTAGACTAAATCTGACTAAATTCCTGTCTAACTAAGAGCAATCACAGTTCTAAATAAACTTGTATGGCAGAGTACTAGTGAGTGATGTTCTTCAGACAAAATCCAAAATGCTTCTGATCCTCTTTCTCTGAGAAAGTCTTAAAAATAATACATCACTGCTAACTCATTTTAGATTACATCATTCAGAGTTTTAACATTTCTTTGATCTTGCACCTGACCAGAAACTACAGCAATAAATGACACTATATATGTAAAATCTAGCAATTAACTCTGGTCCTAAAACAATAGAAGGAATTCGTCAGACCAGACATTATGTCTCCAAGCTTTGAGATCAGTCATACAATGCTTGACTTATCAGTTTTTTTCCAGCAGAGTGCACTGTGGTTACATTTTTGAAGTTCAACATTTAACACAGTTTTCTTACATTTTAAGAGGACAAGCCTGTGTATTATATTCATATTTACAATGACATAGAATTATCTTCAAAATTCTGTCTAGCTAGGCTGGCAGCCTTCCCATATCTTCACATATGTCCTCACCATTGTTCATGTGTGGATGCTTATATCATACAGACATCCTCCACTGTTATGTCACCTTGTATGAAAGTCACATCATATACAGTTGACACTGTGCAGTCCATATTGTGCCATGTGGAGATGTGATTAGTATTCCTGCTGCAACTGTCTTCCTTTTACATTTCCTCATGTATGGAACATTACAATGTTTCACCTGTCCTCCTTCCCAGTGTTCATCCCTATACTTCATCTGTGTGTCCCTATTCAATAAACACACTTTCCATGACCGTTTCTTTTAAATGGCAGTCAATGTACCCTTACAGATCATTGACACAACTTGTACAGACTGCCTGCAATGGGATTCTACAATACTCAGCACTATATACACTTTCCTGTCCTGTGCCTGGAACACATACATTAATATATGAAAAGCCCTGATGGGCCGTGTGGCATTCCGTGCAATCCTGCTAGCCCAGTATGCTGGAGTGTGCACATACATTGTTCTGTCCTTGCAACATAATACATTTATATACAAAAAACCCTGATGGTCCTTGCGGCATTCCCTATAATCTTGCTAGCCCAATATGCTGGAGTGTACACATACACTGTCCTATCCTGTCCCGCAACATAATACATTAATATATGAAAAACCCTGGTGATCCATGTGGCATTCCGCACAATCCTGCTCACACAGTTTGCTATGCTGTAACAAAGTTTGCTATCCGTGTTGCTTTACATGGTTTCCTGGCTGCCACAAAACCCTGCTTGTTTACAATTGAAGGTGAGCCACAGCATGAATTTTCATTAAGAGCTGCTGCTCACTGTGCAAACAAGTAAACTCTGTGTAGGCTTTGCGTGAAGCCTACATGGAGTTTATTGAATCCCAGGGGGAGTTTCCGAAAACTCGAACATGAAAAAAAACACAAAAATCTACCCTTTTTATGCCCCCACACCCCCAGCAAATTATATATACCAACTCCAAAATTGCACTATAGTGAGAAAAGGGTAAATTTCTTGATCATTGCTGTACAGCGATCTCCTTTCAAAAGCTTTGAGTTTTCAAAAAATCATATGGTCTCGACCATATGGAGTTCAAGTTTCTGAAAATGTATATATATATATATCTATAGAGCTCTCTCAGTATATGTGTATATATATATATATATATATATATATATATATATATATATATATATATATATATATATATATATGTACATACACACACACACACACACACACACACACACACACTGTGTGTATATATATATATATATATATATATATATATATATATATATATATATATATATATATATAGATGGATATAATATATGGATGGATATTTATTTATTTGATATTTGATAACTGGGTTGGTCCAACTGAGCACAAGCCCATTTTCAGTGGAGAGCCAAGGAGGAAAGCTCCAATAATACATATATAATTCTATTAAAAAACTGAACAGCAGAAAAGCCACGAAAGGACAAAAACATTTTTTACAGGAAAAAATTTTTTTACAGGGAATTATAAAATTCCAATGACTAGATACATAATGGTTTTCAAGTGTGGGAGAGACAAAAACAGGTTAAGTCATATAAGTTCAATTACATACAGTGTGCAAGTATCTGAGAGAGATAGTTTTAAGCACACACTTATTATACTAGGAAATCAGTGCCAAAAAAATAGTATTTAACATTAACTTCATCTGTTGTGTTAGTAAGTATGAGTAGTAGGGGCAGGAAAACGAAGTTCAAACATTCAATAGTCTTAGTGAGGGATGAGTAGTAGGGGAAGAATAAAGTAAGCTCTAACTCCAGGGAGATTTACTTTATACATGTTTATGTTATACAAGGAAAAAGGAGATAGAGCAATTTAAGCATTTAAACCTTGGAAAGTATGGTTAAAAGAGATAAGAAATGGGTAGTAGACAGAAAAGGGATAGGGGTTTAGGTGGGGTCATGACAGGGGCAAAGCCATGATTTGGCTAGATAGTTTTTTAGTTCTTTTTTGAAACTGATAGTGGATGTAATGCTTCTTATGTTGAGGGGAAGTTTGTTCCAAATGTGGGCTACCGATTATTTGTATAATACATGTCCAGTAGTTTTATTGGGTTTGTATATTTGAAGAAGATGTTGGTCTGCACTGTGAAGAGAATGAGAGGGGGTATAGTGAGATATAAGATTAGATAGAGAGGGGCATGAAGAGGATTTGTTGAGTAGGAAGTGATTTTATATGAAGTTGTAAGAGTTGCAGTTGATGGGGGGAATTCAAGCCATTGTAGGTTCTTTAGAGCTATGCAGTGGTGAGAGGAATGTGGTAAGTTAGCAGCAAATTTTGTGATTTTATTGTAGGACTGTTCCATCTTAATTATTAGTGAAGGCTTGTGAGAATTGGGGCAGCATAGAGAAGGCTAGATAGTAAGTAGGCTTGAGCTAAAGATAGTCTAGAATCAGGGGTAAGGATTTTTTTTGTTCCTTTAGAGAAGACCCAGTTTTTGATTATTTTTTTAATGGATTGTTGGACATGGAGGTCAAATTTGAGTTGATCGTCTATTAGCACGCCAAGTAGTTTTGTGTGTGATTCTACAGTAATGATAGTTTTATTTAAGGATGAGATAGCGAAGGTAGTTTTGAGATGCGAGATTGATTTTGGGAGAAAGTGTAAAAGTTTTAGTCTTTTTCGGATTTAATATGAGTTGATTTTCTGTGAGGGGTGTAGTTGCACTATGGTTTGAATGGAAACCATGCTGAGTGGGTGTTAACAGGTTTTGTTAGATGAGGAATTTGAGGAGCTGTGAATAAATGCAGTTTTTGAGGATGTTTGAGGGGGGGAGAGTATAGCTATTGGTCTAAAGTTAGATGGTTCTATGCAGTTGCCTCCTTTGTGTAGTGACATTACATAGAAAAATTTCCAGATATCAGGTACGGTGGCTTTGTGAATAGATCTGTTGATAAGTATTGAAACCAGATAGGCTGTTGAGTTGGCTGCAAGTTTGAGAAAGGGGGGTAAATTGTCAGCTGATGGAGAACCTTGTTTTAATTTAGGAGGAGGGGTTTGATATATGAGGTGGAAATAGGTGTAAAAGTAAAGACGGTATGATTTAGGGGTATTAGCGGTGGTATTGTAGTGTTGGAGTTTAGGTCATTATTGGTCTGTTTGTTAATTGTATCAATGAAGTAGGTGTTTATGAGGGAGGCAGTGTCTTGTGCTGAGTTGTTTGGAAAAGGGTTTGGAGTTTAAGGGCATCCTGGGTGAAGGCTAGAGTTGATAGTTCTCCAGAAGGTTTTGGGATTTGAGTGATGAGTAGTTTCGTTCTTATAATAATTTTTTTTCTTATCATTATAAATGTTTTTTTTTTTTGTTTTGTTCCTGAGTTCTTTAAACATTTGATAGTGAGTAGGGGATTTTGTTTAAGCCATGTTTTCCACGCAGAATCTCTCTGATGCATAAGGGAACAGGTGTCTTTAGAAACCCATGGGGCATAATTTTTATTTATTTATTTATTTATTTAAATTTGTTGACCGGGAGTGTCCGACTGGACGTAGGTCCATTTTCAGCGGAGGCCCGGGGAGAAAAGCTCCACAGTAAAATAAACAAACAGTAGTTACATTGGATTACATAGCGATTAACAATTTAACATAGCAATTACTTACAATATATTTACAGATGAAGAACATAGTACATCAGTAGACAACTAGAATCTTTATCTGTGAAGTACATAACAGACATTAACAAATGTTACAATGAGAAGTTCCTGCTGTATAATAAGTACTAGGCTTATGAGCATCTGAGCTTGCTATAATCAAGGTAGTTAGTGGAGTGGAAAGAAAGGTAGTGGTTGGATGGGGTGGATGATATTAGAGTGGGAGTTGCAAGGGCATAGCCAGCATGTTTTTAGGTGTGCTTTTAGTAAAGTTTTGAAGTGGGTGCATGATGGTACGGAGGTAATTGTGGGTGGGAGTGAGTTCCATAATTTGGCTATGGCGCAAGAGAATAGTGCTTCACCAGCAGAGTTATTGGCTTTAGTGATCTGCAAGTGATTTTTGTTGCTAGATCATAGTGGTCTGGTGGTGCGATAGGGTTGGAGTAGATTCTGGAGGGATGGGACATTTAGTGGATAGTTTACTAGTTTGTGGGCGAGTGAGAGTTGATACCACTGAAGGAGGTGAGGGAGTTCAAGCCAGCCCAGTTCAGCAAGTGAGAGACAGTGGTGACTATGGTAGGATGCCCCTGTGGCGAATTTGGCGATTTTGTTGTAGCAGGTCTCTAGCTTGTTTAGATCACATTGCCTTAGGTTGGTATATATTGGAGAGGCATAAAGTAGGGTGGAGATAAGGTGGGAATTTGCTATTGAAATCTTTGCTGCTTTGGTGAGAAATTGCTTATTTCTGTATAATGCTCCTAGTTTTTTGTGGACTTTTTTTATGGTCATGGATATGTGAATGTCAAATTTTAGTTTATTGTCTATTTCCACTCCTAGCAATTTGGTGTGTTCAGTTGGGTATATAGTGGTGTTGTCTTTTGCTGAGATGTTAAAGTGAGAGTTGTTTTGAGTATGTTGGGTGGGTTGGAAGATGAGTAGTTTAGATTTGTTTGGGTTGATTATTAATTGGGCATCGGATAACCGTGTTTCAACAGAGGAAAAGGCATCCTGTGTGACTTTTTGCAGTTTGGCTAGGGACTGGGCTGAGCAGATGATGGTCGCGTCATCTGCGTATTGTATGAGTGTGCCATGTTTGGTGGCAGAGGCTAGATTATTGGTGTAAACAGAGAAGAGTAGGGGTCCAAGGATGGATCCTTGGGGAACCCCTATGGAGACAGGTAGTTGGGGAGATATGTCATTCTGCCATACAATGGATTGTTGGCGTTCAGACAGGTAACTCTGAAACCAGTTGGTGACCGATTGTGAGAAGGATAGGTTATTGAGGACAGAGATAAGTTGTTTGTGTGGGACCATGTCAAATGCTTTAGATAGGTCTAGGAAAGTAGCAGAGGAGAGATAGCCATTGTTTTTATGCTGAAGGATAGTGTTAGTTAAGAAGAGTAAGGCAGTGGTGGTGCTATGGTTTGGTCGGAAACCATGCTGAGTACTGGAAAGGAGGTTGTTAGTAAGGAGGTAGTCTGAGAGTGTATGCATCTCTCTAGTATTTTAGAGAGTGGAGAGAGAATAGCTATGGGGCGGTAACTGGTTAGTTCTGCGGAGGGTCCGCCTTTGTGGAGGGGAATTATATGTGATACTTTCCACAGTGTGGGAACGTAACTTTCTGACAGAGATCGGTTAATCAAGATGGATACTGGGTAGGCCAGAGCATCAGCTGCGATTTGTAGGTATTCACTTGGGAGGTTGTCTGCTGCTAATTTGGTGGGTTTAAGTTTAGTTAAGAGTTTTTTATGTTGGAGGTAGGTACAGGAGAAAAGAGAAGGCAGTGGGGAGATTACTAGTTGAAGGTGTGGGTTGGAGGGAGGGTTGTATTGTTTAGCTAGTGATAGTATGGTTTGGGTGAAGTGTGTGTTGAATGAGGTAGCAATATTTTCTGAGGAGTGAGGGATGTTAGGAGGAGAGGTACTGACTTTACCTGGGTGGAGGATGGAGTTTATGGAGGACCAGAATTGTTTGGGGCTGTGTTGTGAGGAGTCTAGGGCAGACTGGTAGTATTGGAATTTGTCCTGTTTTATTAGCTTTTTGACTCTATTGCGTAGTTATAGGAATTTCTGTCTAGCTGAGGGGGTTTTTGTTTTGCGCCAGTGCTCCCAGGCTTTATCCCTGTTTTTCATTTCTGACTTAGTGGTTGTCTGTAGCCATGGGGAGGGTTGTGCTTTGGTTCTGGAAAATCTTATGGGGGCATGGTAATTAAGGATGTTCAGGAAGGTAGTATTAAAAAATTCAACTGCGTCATCTAGACTGAGGTACTTTAGAGGATGCCAGTTACATTCTTTGAGGGATGAGAAGAATGTGAGTGGGTTAAAGTTTATTTTTTTTTACGTATTTGATGGTAGATGACAGGTTTAGCTTGGTATAGGTATTTTTTGAGTAGGAATGTTGAGGAGTGATCACTGAGGCTATCTGATAAGCAGCCTGTTATATATGACTGGGGGATCTTACTGACTAGTATCCAGTCCAGGGTAGTGTGCTTGCTGGAGTTTTTATTTATCCTGATTGGTGACTGGACTAGTTGGGTGAAGCCATGAAGGTGTACATGATGGGTTGGATTGTTGCCAGAACACGATTGCCAGTCAATATTGAAATCACCTAAGATGATAGTTTCTTGGAGGAGATGGTGGGTAGACCAGCTGAGGAGGTTTTCTAGTGGAGGGATATTTTGGCCAGGTGGGAAGTAGCATCCAATTATGTTGATGGTTTTGTTTTGGTTAATTTTGAGGTTGGTATATATTATTTCTTCATTGCCTATTTGTGGAGCTGATGATTTTAAGATCTGGATGTTTAGATGCTGTTTAAATATTATAGCTACACCACCTCCTTTTTTGTTTAGCCGGTCTACTCTTAGTATGCCGTAACCTGTAGGGAATATTTGCTCACTGGTAATGTGAGGTTTTAGCCAGGTTTCTGTCAGGATGATTATATCTGGGGAGTACAACTCTATGGTGGCATGGAGTTCATGGACTTTGTTGGATATACTTCTAATATTAGGCTTAGTAGAAGGAAGTCACTTGGCTTTCTATTGGCTGTAATATGGGAGAAGTTGTGGTTTCTAGTCTGATTATGAGGATTGGGGTTGGAGATGGTAAGGCCAGGGTTGGGGTGGATGTCTCCACTTAGGGCTAGCTTTGATATGCATGAGATTATTAGTTTTCTCAGTTTTTGAATGTGTTTGTTTATAAGGGAAACTTTATGATTGTGCTCTGTGGGTAATAGGTATGGTGGGAGGGTTACTATGTTAAGTTGTAGGGATGCTTTATGTTTGAGTAATATAGTTGGTAGAATATGTGGGGGTGCATAGGGATGGTTCTTGAGCTGGTGGGAGGGGAGCTGAGTGTGGGTGAGACATGAGTGGTGGTGTGAGTAGTAGTACAGTGGTAGTGGTTGAGTGGGGGAATGATGGAGCTTTGGTAGGATGTAAGATATGCAAGAAGAGTTCATGCAGTGAGCATAGGAAAGGTATGCTTGTACATGTTAGTTGAGGAGGTGTGATAGTAGTGGGAAGATGGAGGAGGTAGTGTTGGGTTAGCACTGTGGTTGGCTATTGGAAAGATGGGAGGGGTTTGAGTGCAATAAAGGTGGGACCACTGGGGGTGGGAGGAAATAGGGGGCAGGGTGGGGAGCGAAGTGGGTAGAGACCCTGTTAGTTGCTCGTATGAGGGGGCTGGAAACAATCACAAAGCAAAGACAAGTATGTGTTAAGAAACGATCACAATTGACCAAGGGCTGCTTTGAAACTGCAAGTCATTTCTTAATTTCTCAGGTGGAAAAACAGGATAACCTTGTATCAGTAGGCTACTGTGGCCATAGTTTAAATTAACAAACACACAGTATTGATCAGTTATGGATACTATTTGCTAACAGAAGGGAATAAGAGAAAGTGGAAGATGTGTGTGTGTGTGGTGATGGGTGGGGGGCTGCTTACAAGCCAAAGCAGAGTGCTCTCCAGGGGAAAATGAATATTGGCTCAAACAGGTAGACACATACTCAAAGTTAACTGTAGCTGTTTGCAGACAGTTCAGACCTGGACTGCACTTTTCTTACAAGAATGTTAAAGGTGGTACCGCAGTTGAATACTTAAGAGTGGTGTTAGGTCTAGAAAAGAAGAGTAGAGAGAGGAGTAAGCACTTTTGAGATGGTAAATATATATTATAAAGATTATAAAAAACACACTGAGCAAATAGCTACCGCATGCAGGACAATGTCTTGAACCAACTACTTAGTATATGCAGATACTGAGCCAATTGGAAGAACATTAGAAAAAAAAAAACAGACAGTTATGCAGTCACAGATAAAAATATAGCGAGCAGCAATCTGTCGTGGTTCTCTAATGTGATTCTATCCACCAGTAACAGCACAATTATATAGAAATAATTAGACACTAGTATGAGCTGTCTACACACAACACAATTACATGAATAACATTAGTGAACAAGGTGCAGCTATGCAAACAGACCATACATACTATTATACTAAAAACAACTTGGTGCATACAAATGCTAGCATGCCATAGTAACATCCAATAATAAAGCATAAATCATATTAGATGTCTAACACAATTCAACATAAACATATACCGTTGTAAACTGTCTAATACAATTCAACATAAATAGGCATTTACAGTTGTAAAACACTTACTGGAGAGCCACTGAGCCTTCATGGGACCCTGTAGCAGAGTGGATTGTAGTTTTAAAAAATGGTGCCTGCCACAGGTAATATTTATCAACTTTGGGATTGTCTTAAAGTAATAAACAGGGAAGGGGGAGGGGAGAACAAGGGTGTGAGCAGGCAGTTCTTTGTACTGCTGCTAATGAGCCAAAGCAAAGACAAATATGTGTTAAGAAACGATCACAATTGACCAAGGACTGCTCTGAAACTGTAAGTCATTTCTTAATTTCTCAGGTGGAAAAACAGGATAACCTTGTATCAGTAGGCTACTGTGGTCATAGTTTAAATTAACAAACACACAGTATTGATCAGTTATGGATACTATTTGCTAACAGAAGGGAATAAGAGAAAGTGGAAGATGTGTGTGTGTGTGTGTGTGTGTGTGTGTGTGTGTGTGTGTGTGTGTGTGTGTGTGTGTGTGTGTGTGTGTGTGTGTGTGTGTGTGTGGTGGTGGTGGTGGTGGTGGTGGTGGGGCTGCTTACAAGCCAAAGCAGAGTGCTCTCCAGGGGAAAATGAATATTGGTTCAAACATGTAGACACATACTCAAAGTTAACTGTCGCTGTTTGCAGATGGTTCAGACCCGGACTGCGCTTTTCTTACAAGAATGTTAAAGGTGGTACCGCAGTTGAATACTTAAGAGTGGTTAACTGTAGCTGTTTGCAGACAGTTCAGACCCGGACTGCGCTTTTCTTACAAGAATGTTAAAGGTGGTACCGCAGTTGAATACTTAAGAGTGGTGTTAGGTTCAAAGTTAACAGTAGCTGTTTGCAGACCGTTCAGACCCGGACTGCACTTTTCTTACAAGAATGTTAAAGGTGGTACCGCAGTTGAATACTTAAGAGTGGTGTTAGGTTCAAAGTTAACTGTAGCTGTTTGCAGACAGTTCAGACCCTATTTTTCGAAGTGGTTTCATTGAATTTAGAATATCTAAGAAGATGCTATTAAATGTTCGTACTTCATCATTAAGGGGAAGTTTGTGTAAGTAAGACCAGTTTATAGAAGAGAGTATTTCATTAAAAATTGTAGGGTTGAAGGTAGAGAGTTTATGGCACTCTTAATAAAGGTAAGGTCTGTAAAGTTGTGCAGAGTGCCATTGGGTATAGGTTCATAGGTTCATAGGTAGGTACTAGGCTATCGGCCCTAGGGCCCATACAAGCCTAGCCAAAAAATGTACCCTGGCTTTCGCCACCCAAGAAAATTATTTTCCTGTGCCCCTGTCGAGCAGAGCCACAGAAGTGATCCCCGGGGTGAATTTCCCATTTCCCATCCAATCATCAAGATTTTTCTTGAAGAGTGCTAATGAGGAGCTCTGTTTGACATAGATAGGTAGTCTGTTCCAGAGTATAGGAAGTCTCTGGGACAGGAATCTATCCCTCCAGCATGTTCTGTTTATTGTGGTGACAAGGTTAAGGTCCCTAGAGCGTGTAGCTCAGAGGGATTGGGATTTCTTTAAGTGGAGCATGTCCAACAGCTCTGGGTTTGACATAGCTTTGTATGTTAGGCAGAGATCGCCCTGAGTAGGCGATATGCGATGGAGTAAAGCTGTAGCTTTTTGAGACTGTCTGCATAGGGCATCTGTTTGAGGCCAGTAATCGTCTTTGTGAGGTATTTCTGTGGTCTTTCCAGTTGTTGTAGATGTCTTGTGAGGTACATACCAAAATGGGCGTTGTACTCTATAATGGGTCTAATGAGTGATGAGTAGAGGGGAACAATGACCTCTTTTTTTCTGGATGAGAATCCTTTTGTGATGAGATGAGCCACGTAGAAGGATTTCCTGACCACTGTGGCGATGTGATTATCAAAGGAGAGACTACTGTCCACCTGTGTCCCAAGGTCTCTTATCACATTTTCGGCATTAAGTAGACTACCAGCTATGCGGTAGTTCATGGGTACAGAGTTTTTACCAAAGGGGATGACAATACACTTTTTGGCATTGAGCTTCAGGCCATGGCTTTGACACCAGGTTATCTGTCTCAGTGAGGCCCTTTTGTAGTTTGTCCACATCGTTAGGAGTTTCGATTATGACTCCTAGTTTGCAGTCATCTGCAAACTTTGTTAGCCAAAGACCTTCTGTGTTGGCCTGCACTTCAGAGAAGTAGATACCAAACAGGAGAGGACCCAGGACTGAACCCTGTGGTACTCCACTTGTCACTGGTCTGATGTCGGATTTGGAATCTGCTACTTTCACAGTGTGGGTTCTGTCCGTGAGCCAGTTGGCAACCCATCTTGTGACATAGGGATTTATACCTAGTTTAGTGAGCTTATCTATAATTCCAGAGTGGGGGATGGTGTCGAAAGCCTTGGCGAGATCTAGATAAGCTGTGTGAACCATTTTACCCTCATCTATGGCTTTGGTGACTGCTTCAAAGAAGTCAATCAGGTTTAGGAGACATGATCTGCCTTTTACAAATCCAAACTGAGGAGGGTCCAGAGTTTGGAGATTACCAATGTCTTTGTTTATGAGTTCCATGATGATACGTTCCATGGCCTTGCAGACCAGGCTCGTCAGGCTAATGGGGCGGTAGTTCCCGGGGTCTGTCGTGGCTCCCCCTTTGTGGAGTGGGATAACTGTCGCAGTGCGCCATTCAGTGGGTACAAAGCCTGAGGTGAGGCTATGATTGAACATGGTGCTTAGGTAGGGTGCCAGTTCATTCTGTAGTTCATGTAGAACACAGCCTGGGATATTGTCTGGTCCCATGGATGCTGTGTTCTTGGCTTTGAAGAGTGTGTTTTTTACCTGTGCAGCCGTCATTATAGGAACTTTGCATTCTTCCGGTATAGAGATGGGCCCTCTAGGGGGTGAGAGGGGGGGTAAAGTTAGCACTGAACCTATCTGCTAGGATGTTGGCAATATCAGTTGGTTCTGTATATTTAGTGCCATTATGCTGTAACTCAGAGCAGATCTGAGTGTTCCCATTTAAATTCTTGACATAGCTATAGAATGCTTTGTGGTTGTCTTTAGAGTCAGTGGCAATTTTGTTTTTGTAACTAGCTTTGGAGGATTTTATGAGGGATCTCAGCTTCTTACTGAGATTGACCAGGGAGTTCCTCCAGTCATGGGATTTTACTCTTTTTTGCAACAGTTTCTTTCTTCTGTTGTAGAGTTTGTTTATGGCAGAGGACCATCAGATTGGCTTCCTTTTTTTGGAGGATAACATCTTGGTTCTATTAGGGATAGCATGATCCATGCACTAGTGTAAGTGCTTATAAAGTGCATTTGTGTAGGATTCGGCAGTCATACCTCTATTGTCCGTCTGCATGGGTGTCATGAAGTTTGCCACTTCTGTCTTAAGAAGTGTGAAGTTGGCTTTTGAGAAGTTTTTTACAATGGTTTCCCTAATTGGGGCTGGGGGTGGGATGTGGATGTCTAGGCTGATAAGCTTTTGATCAGATCTGACCAATGAGGAATTGACCTCTGGTGTGGAACACTGGTTTCCCATGTTGGTAATGACCATGTCTAGGATATTGCTGCCCCTGGTGGGGGTGTGAATAAGTTGATCCAAGGCGTTGGAATTTATGAATTCTAGAAAACGTTGAGCAAAAGAGTTGGTACATGAGTAGTTTTCCCAGTTAAAGTTAACCCATTATTAGGGTGTTGGGTTGTACCCTAATACTTTCCAGTGTATCAAGAATTAGGAGGTCACTTATGATATCTGGTAGTGTAGTGGGGTTATGATAAAGGTGTAGATCGGTAGTCAATATCCAGTCAGGGATAGTCTCAGTGTTGGAGTGTTTGTTCAAGCGAGTGGGGCCAGTAATAGGTTCATAGGTTCATAGGTAGATACTAGGCTATCTGCCCTAGGGCATTTATAAGCCTAGCCAGAGTGTATTTAGCTTCCGCCTCCCTATTAGATTAGCCTACTGTGCCTCTGTAAGTAGGTCACAGAAGGTACCCTTTTAAGATTAGTTTACTGTGCCTCTGTCTAGCAGGGACACAGGAGAGATCCCAGGGGTGAATTTGCGATTTCCCATCCACGCGTCCAAATTTCGCTTGAAGAGGGTCAGCGAGGGGCTATGTCTAACATGAATTGGGATTCTATTCCAGAGTGAGGGGAGCCTCTGGGAAATGAATCTGTCCCTCCAGCATGTCCCATTTATTTTTGTGCTGAGGTTTAGGTCCCTGGAGCGTGTAGCACTAAGGGACTTGGATTTTTTGAGGTGGAGCATGTCCATTAATTCTGGGTTTGACATGGCTTTGTACGGCCGGCATAAATCACCTCTGAGTAGGCAGTAAGCAACTGAGTAGAGTTGGAGTTTCTTTAGTCGAGCTGCATAGGACATCTGTTTGTAGCCCATGATCCTCTTGGTGAGGTACTTTTGGGGTCTCTCCAGTTGCTGCAGGTGTCTGGTAAGGTACATCCCAAAAGGGGCATTGTATTCAATTATGGGCTTGATGAGTGACGAGTAGAGGGGCACAATGACCTCTCTTGATCTAGATGCGAACGCTTTCGTGATAAGGTGGGCTATATAGAAGGTCTTTCTAAACGTGATTATCAAAGGAGAGATTACTATCTACGTTGGTCCCCAAATCTCTAATTATTTCTTCTGTACTTAATGGACTACCACCTATGTGGTAATTTGTGGGCACCTTGTTTTTCCCAAAGGGGATGACTATGCACTTTTTAGCATTTAGCTTAAGGCCGTGGCTCTGGCACCAAGCATCTGTCTCTGTGCGACCCTTTCGGAGGATGCCTGTGTCAGCTGAAGATTCGATTATGGCCCCCAGTTTGCAGTCATCTGCGAACTTTGTCAGCCATAATCCCCTCGTGTTAGCCTGAACCTCAGAGAAGTGTATACCGAACAAGAGAGGTCCCAGAACTGAGCCCTGTGGGACGCCACTTGTAACTGGTTTGGATTCGGACATGGCACCTGCGATTCTGACCATGTGGGTTCTATCTCTGAGCCAGTTTGCAACCCATCTTGTGATATAGGGGTTGATATTTAAGCTGGTAAGCTTATTTATGATGCCCGAGTGGGGTATTGTGTCGAAGGCTTTTGCGAGGTCCAGGTAGGCTGTGTGGACTACTTTGCCCTCATCTATGGCTTTGGTAACTGTTTCAAAGAAATTAACTAGGTTTAAGAGGTAGGATCTGCCCTTAACAAAGCCGAATTGGGTAGGGTCCAGTGTCTGGAGGCTCCCAATGTCTTTGTTTACGAGTTCCATGATAATACGCTCCATAGCTTTACAGACCAGACTAGTCAGGCTTATGGGGCGATAGTTTACGGGGTCCGTTGTGGCACCACCTTTGTGGAGTGGGACCACTGTAGCTGTACGCCATTCTTTGGGTACATATCCTGTAGTAAGGCTAAGTTTGAACAGTGACTTAATGTGAGGGTTCAGTTCTTCCTGGAGCTCGTGTAAGACACAGCCTGGGACACCATCCGGTCCCATAGATGCTGCGTTTTTTGCTTTGGAGAGGGCAACTTTCACCTGTGCATCTGTGATGTCAGGGAGGTTACATTCAGTTGGGATAGGCATTTGCATCTTTGGGGGGGAAGGGGGGGAGAAGTTTGCACTGAATCTGTCTGCCAGGATGTTGGCTATGTCTGTAGGTTCGATATATTTTGTACCGTCATGCAACAATTCTGAGCATATCTGGGAGTTTCCGCCCATGTTCCTGACATAACTAAAGAAGGCCTTGTGATAATCTTTGGTGTCTAGGGCAATTTTTCTTTCGAAACTGGCCTTTGATGATTTTATGAGGGATCGAAGTTTCTTGCCAATACTGATCAGAGATGCCTTCCTTTTTGGGATTTTGCTCTGTCATGTAGTAGCTTCCTCCTTCTGTTGTATAGCTTATTTATGGCTGGGGTCCACCAGACCGGTCTCCTGTTTTTGGAGGAGTGAGTCTTGGTTTTATCTGGGATAGCACGATCCATGCATTCCTGCAGGTGCTCATAGAATGCATTTGTAAAGGATTCCGCGGATTGGGCTGTATTATCCTCTGGCCCAGGGGCTTTGAAGGATTCCACCTCAGTCTTGAGAAGTGCAAAGTTGGCTTTTGAGTAATTCTTTACAGTGATTTCCTTGGCTGGGGGTGGGGACAGGATATGGATGTCCAGGGAAATTTGTTTATGGTCTGATCTTACCAATGAGGGGTTTACCTCTGGTGTGGAACATAGAGTCCCCATGTTGGTGATGACCAGGTCCAATATGTTGTTCCCTCTAGTGGGAGTGGTGACCAGTTGTTCCATTGCGTTAGAGTTTATAAATTCAAGGACCCATTGGGTGAGGGTGTTTGGGCTTGAGTAGTTTTCCCAGTCAATGTTTGGGTAGTTGAAGTCACAAAATAACATAGTGTTTGGAGAGACCTTCATATTCTCCAGTGTTCTCAGGAATGCCAAGTGGGGTTCCTGTAATAGGGAGGGTGTTCTGTAGCAGGCTACAAACTGAAAGGCAGTTTTGCCCGCTGTTAGTTGCACATGGATGGTTTCCGATGCTTCATGCAGTGCCACTAACCTGGAGGTGTAGGTATCTTTGATGAATATAGATACTCCCCCTCCTTTTGCGCTTCGGTCCGAGTTTTGGGGCCGAAACGCACGGTATGAGTTATAACCTGGTTATTGTGGGGTGCTCTCAGGAGCCTTGAACCAGGTTTCTGTTACTGCACAGACATCGATTTTCTCCATACTGAGGAGAGCCTCGAGTCCGTGCATCTTGAGGTTTAGACTTCTGGCATTGAGTAGCATTACTTTTAGTTTTTTTATCCTTGGGCTGTCTATGGAGGTGGGTTTGTCCTTTGAGCCTTGCCTAAAAAAGGCACTATGGGGGTGGCAAGAGCCTTGGCCAGTATACGAAAGCCTAAGGGTGACAGGTGTAAGCCGTCCCTAGCGAAGCAACGTGGCTTTTCGAGCATGTCATCCCAGGCTGACAGACACAGGATCCCCTTTGAATGACACCAATACTTTAGCCAATTGTTGAAACCGATCATTTTGTCTTTATACTGAGGCATCATTCTTGGTGAGGGCAAGATGCTACTCAAGGTCAGGGTCATACCAGCCTGGGCTACATGGTCAGAGAACTCCTCTATGTCTCTTTTCATGTAGTCCAGGGAGGTACGTCTCAGGTCATTCACACCAGCGTGGACAATGACGGAGTCATACTTGTACTTGCTTTGGAGTGACCTGAGTGCTTGCATTATATGGCGGATCATGGCAGCCAACAGGCAGCTTACAGTGACCTTCTCCTTGTTCAGTCTGGTGAGCGGGACGTCAGTGTGGCAGACAATAGAGTCTCCTATTACAAGTGTATTTGGTGTGTTGTTTGGCCTTAAGGGCTGTGACTGTGAGGCACACTGATTTTGTGAGATACGTTTTTCGTGGGTATTGTTGAGGGGTGGCTGTTGCTTGGATATCTGCTTAGGAGGTCTTTGCTGTTTAGGCAGATTTTTATTTAGAGCCTCCGAGTATGTTTTTGTGTGTTTATGTGTTGGGTATGCAGATGCAATAGGTCTGTGTGAGACTGGATTTGTGGTGTGGGTGGTTACCTTTTCCTCCTGACTGACTGTGCCAGTCTTGGGTTGAGAGAGCTCTGCCTCCAGTTTGGCTGTGTAACTGCATCTCTCACATGTATTAGAGTTTGTTGGAAGGAGGAGAGGGCTGTCTGTGTACATAAGGCAATTGTAACATTGCCTCAAAATTCCCAGATTCACCAGCTGGACTGGAGAGTAACCTTGAAACTGACCCTTGGACATACCAGATTAGTACAGGGAACTGTTTTTTTACTGATCAGATTAGGGAAGGGAAATGTTTTTTCACTTGATCAGGAAGGACCAATTGGGAGTCTTATACTTATGAGAAGTCAAGGAGGGTGTAGTGCTTTAGTTAGTTAGTGCTTCCTTATAAGAGCTGAGCAAGTGCAGGGCTTTAGAAAGAGAATAGAGTGATTACTTTGAGTGTTTGAACAGTTCTAAGGGAAAAAGTGAAGAGCAGACTTTGCGGAGCCTGGAATAGTTTAAACTTGTTTAGGCGGCACTGCCCGACGCTGCTCAGTGCGCAAAACCGCACAAAAAGAGAGTTTTAGGGTTTTAAGAGAGAGAGATCAAGGAGTTTAGAATTGACCCAAAATGGCCAATAAAACTACAGATTCTAGGTAGTAACCACTCCTCCAGGGACAGGCAGGCTGTTCAGTGTTAACCACTCCCACTGGTGAACACAGAGACTTCCCTTTAGCCCAAGCAAGCACTGGCCTTCTAGAAACTTCCAAACAGTTCAGAACAGCAAATCTGTAACTGAACTTTCTTAACTTTCAGAAAGTGGGAAAAAAGCAAGATTGTTTTGTTTTTTTTTCTTTTTGTTGTAGTTTAAAGGTAGCAGAGATACACAAGCATCAACATAATCACAACAGTGCAATAAATGACCCCACACTTGAGTGCTAGGCCAAAATCAGGTAAAATGCAGTTTTTAGAGAAAAAACGATTTTAAATTAAGTGCAACACAGGAAATGCAGTAAAGAGGCTCTAGATGTGTTCCAAGTACTGTTACTGTTACACATATAAACTTTAGCAAGCCGGAAAATGCCAAAAAGTAGGTGGCAAAGCAGTAAAACTTAAAAAATCAGAAGAAAATACTTAAAATCACAAAAGTGGCTCCTTTTCTTCTCTCAGTGTTTTCTCCCCTTGGTAGGTGCTTCAGCAACAACTAGCAAGCTTGAAAAGATGCCAAAACCACGAGGCAGCCTGGTTTTAAGAGAGAGAGATCAAGGAGTTTAGAATTGACCCAAAATGGCCAATAAAACTACAGCTTCTAGGTAGTAACCACTCCTCCAGGGACAGGCAGGCTGTTCAGTGTTAACCACTCCCACTGGTGAACACAGAGACTTCCCTTTAGCCCAAGCAAGCACTGGCCTTCTAGAAACTTCCAAACAGTTCAGAACAGCAAATCTGTAACTGAACTTTCTTAACTTTCAGAAAGTGGGAAAAAGCAAGATTTTTTTGTTTTTTCTTTTTGTTGTAGTTTAAAGGTAGCAGAGATACACAAGCAGCAAAATAATCACAACAGTGCAATAAATGACCCCACACTTGAGTGCTCGGCCAAAATCAGGTAAAATGCAGTTTTTAGAGAAAAAAGATTTTAAATTAAGTGCAACACAGGAAATGCAGTAAACAGGCTCTAGATGTGTTCCAAGTACTGTTACTGTTACAGATATAAACTTTAGCAAGCCAGAAAATGCCAAAAAGTAGGCGGCAAAGCAGTAAAACTTAACAAAAAATCAGAAGAAAATACTTAAAATCACAAAAGTGGCTCCTTTTCTTATCTCAGCGTTTTCTCCCCTTGGTAGGTGCTTCAGTGAGTTGGGTAAATCCAAAGATATTGATGCTATGGACAGGGGAGTCTGTATTTAGCATTTTCCAGTCAATATTCACATCGCCCACTATTACAGTTTTATAAGGTATGATTTGGGAGGCCCAAGGTAGTATGCTTTTTAGAATCAGGATATTATTTCCTGGAGGGATATATATGGAAGCAATTGTGAAATTTTTGTGTGAGTTTATGTGACAGTCCAGAATTAAAAGTTCATCTTGGTGGAAGTCAGGTGATTGCGTGCATAGGGGGGAAGAGGTTGAGTTGTTTGGAGTAGAGTATAGCAACTCCACCTCCTTTTCTAGAGATTCTGTTATGACAGAAGATGTTGTAGCCTGGTGGTAGAATTTCTTTGTTTGAGATATGAGGTTTTAGCCAAATTTCAGATAATGTTAAGATATGTGGGGAATACTAGGAAATGCACGAATGGCACACCACATCACTAAGGGCTTTTCATCCAGAAAAAAATGAGGTCATTGTCCCACTGTACTCATCCCTCATTAGACCCATTATAGAGTACAATGCCCCATTTGGTATGTACCTCACAAGACATCTGCAACAGCTGGAAAGGCCACAGAAATACCTCACTAAAAGAATCACAGGCCTAAAGTAGATGCTCTATGCTGACTGTCTAAAAAAACTCCAGCTATACTCTGTGGCATATTGTCTACTCAGAGGGGATCTCTGCTTAACATACAAGGCCATGTCAAACCCTGAGCTGTTGGATATTCTCCACTTAAAGAAATCCCAATCCCTCAGAGCCACACTCTCCAGGGATCTAAACCTTGTCATCACAATGAACAAAACATGTTGGAGGGATAGGTTTCTGACCCAGAGACTCCCCATACTCTGGAATAGACTGCCCATACATGTCAAGCAGAGTGCCTCCTTGGCCCTCTTCAAAAGGAACCTTGACAATTGGATGGGAGATAGGAAATTCACCCCGGGGATAACATCAGTCACCCTGCTAGACAAGTGTCCAGGGAAGTAAATATTTTGGGAAGAAATATCCAGGGAATTGTTATGGCTAGGCTTGTATAGGCCCTAGGGCCGATAGCCTAATACCCACCTATGAACCTATGAACAACAGGGTTTTAGGGGAGGATGAGGGAAGGGTTGAGGAGTGGTGTATGGAGATGGGGATGGTGGAGAGATATGTTGTTTGGTTAGTAGTGGGAAGTGATGTGGGGGGACCTAGGTTGAGGTGTATGTCACCTGATAGCAGGACAAGTCTAGCTATTAAGGTGAGCTTGGAAGAATAGAAATTATATAAGTGGTATTTGTCTTTTAAGTCTTGGCGAGATAGAGGTAGGGAAGTTTTAAGGTTTTGGCTTTGAAGAGGTGAGAGAAGGAGAAGTTGAATAAGGAGGGAGAAATATGATAAGATAGGGTGGTGTTATGATTATTGTCAGGATGGGAGAGAGTTGGTGCAGATTTTAAATAATAGAGGTTGTTATGATAGGAAGTTAAGTAGGAGAGGAGAAGTAGAGAGGTTGTTAGGATGTTATACAGCATATTTTAAAAAGGAAGGAGTTGCGTGAGGGTGTTCTAGCTTTGGAGTGGGTAAGATGTAATGAAAGAAGGGAAAATGCCTGGTTGAAAAATTGAAGAAAGGAGTAGGAGAAGAAGGGGAAAATGCTAAGTGAAGTTTTGAAGGAAACAGATGTAAGAATGTAGTAGAAGAAGTGGAGAATGCCTGGTTGAAGAATTGGAGGAAATAGGTTAACAAATTGTGGATTTAGAGTAGTGGTGAGGTGGAAGATTAGTTTGGAGATGAGGTAAGGTTGGAGGGAGGGGGCAAAGGTGAATTTTATTTGTGATGTAATTAGAGGTGGTGTTTGCATTAGTAGGTGGAGACAGAGTGTGGGTGGGTTGGAGGTGATAGGGTGAAGAAGGGGCAGAGATTTAATGGGTAAGTATATATTAAATGAGTTGGGGTGTGCGGAAAAGGAGGTAGGGTAGGTGGATTACAGTGAGTCCAAGTGAAGCAAGGACAAATGGAGCAGGATGACCCAGATTGTGACTGTTCATCCAGAGTCGAAATAAACAGTCAGTAAGTCAGTTTCTTAGATATGAATTAAAGTTGAGTAGTTAATCCTTAATTATAGTTTTTTTTTCTTTTATTTGTTGCTTAATTTTCTATTTTTTAGGTCTATGTTTGTCCAATTAGCGGTCAAGCAAAGTCTAATGCATATATAAAGGGTTGAAATATAAGGTACTGTATTTAGAGATCTCACTGGAGCTAAAACAGACTAATACATTAGACCAGGAGCACAGAGGTTTAGTTGGGAGAAAAGTAAAAACAATAAGAAGGGGTAATGGTGGAGTTAGAAAGAGAAATAGGAGTATGGCTAGTGATGTGAGGAAAAACTAGTTGTGGAAGACTGTAAAAGCACAAGAATTAACAGTGATACTTAACATACAGAAATCAGTGTCCGTTGAAAGATACAGGTAGCTGCTGTGTTCAGTTGCCATTTTCTAAAAGGCGGAGAGGTCTATCAGTGAGTATTGCAGCAAGTTGGCACTGTAAAATGGACTTCACTTCTAAAAAAATAAAAATGGGAGATTAGGGAATTAGTTAGAGGAGGCCTATACACTATTGAAGCAGGAACATAAATCAACATATCTCTAGAGAAAGAGATAAGTGGGAGAAAATGATGGCTGAGGGAGAAGCTGGATGTAGAAGAGTGTTTACAAATGGGAGGATAATAGTCAGAGGGAAAAGTGGAGAGCCATAAGAAAAGAAAAGAAAGAGAAACGAGGCAGGCAGTGGGGTAATAGGGAAGGGGTTCAATACGTATGTATTTGTATATTTGTATGTATTCATAGCTCTCAACCGATCAGAGATAAATCTCAACAGAATCAGGGACAAATTCTTAAATAATCAGGGACATTTTTTAAATATTTGTACTATTAACTTGAAACATTTGCAGAATAAGAGAATGTGGATTAGTATAGATTTTCTGACGTAAAACGTCTATAACTCTGAATTACTATCATTATTTATTAAGGGCAATTCACCACCTTTTCTTCAACAGTCACCAGTTTTAAGAGGGATTAAGAGGGACAGACCTACAATCGGAGTCTAAATCAGGGATGTCCCGGAAGATCAGGGACAGTTGAGAGGTTTTATATATATATATATATATATATATATATATATGTATATACAATGTGTGTGTGTGTGTGTGTGTGTGTGTGTGTGTGTGTATATATATATATATATATATATATATATATATATATACACACACACACACATATATATATATATATATTTACATACATACAGATAGATATAGACACAGCATGGACATGGAGAACTGGAGGATGGGTTGCAGGGCTGGTATAATGATGTCCTATGGGGACCAAAAAAGTAAAAAAAAAAAAAAAAAGACCTGTGTAAAACTAGGCCTCCTTTACAAAGCATCCCCCCACCTAATCCATCACTCCAGAAAAATAACCACAGCTTCTTTCCTTCTATCTGTTCTGTCTTATACCTCCTGTATTTACTAGTTTCAACTCATCCTTTTTGCTAAAATTGGAAAAGTATTATAGAAAAGTTGCACAATTTCAAAACAACCTGCCAAATAAAACTCACAATTGTTTTGCTCTTTCTGAACTAATCTGGATGGAATTTCCAAACTTCCTTAACTGCAACCAGCTCAGACTAGCTCATGGTATCCTCTACTACCCAGACAAATGTCTTATACTGAAATCTGCAATTAATTGGTACACTTCACATAGATGTCTTCAATCTCAGGACAAGTTGCTCAGAAAATTTACAACAAATATGGTGTTGTCCTATATTCTGCCTCTGTCGCTAAATGCTGGAACACACTTCCATGAATCATAAGACAAAATATGGATTTAAAGGTCTTCAGAGTTAACCTGAAGACTTATTTCCTTATCTACAAATTGTGTTGTTGCCTTCCCACCATATGTGTAAATACATAGATTCAGTAGATTAGACTGGTTTTGGTACAACAGGTAGGTGCATATTCCAGCACTTGTTGGAGCTGTTTAGTATTAGTGGATGAGAGAATAACAATGCATAGCTTGTCATCATCAGCAAACTTGGTAAACCACTCTTCTAGGATATTGGCTTGAATTCCCACAAAATAAATGCTAAACAGAAGAGGGCCTAGCACTTATCCTTCTGGTTCCCCACTAGTTAAAATTGTTCTTTCAGTATGGGTATCAGCAACTTCCACAACCTGGGAGCTGTTAGTTAGCTGATTTGCAATCCAGCAGACAGTGTAGGTGTTTACATTGAGTTTGTCTCATTTTTTAATAATACCAACATGAGAGATAGTGTCAAAAACTTGGACAGGTTAAGATAAGCAGCATGCATGAAGTGGCACTGTCCACAGTCTCTTACTTATTCAGCAAACCTTCTTTGGTTTAAACCAAAGGGATTGTGGTCTAGATCAGTTAAGTTGCCGGTGTCTACATGAATTTATTTTGCTATGATAATGTGCCATGGCTTTGCTTATAAGACTGTTGAGGCAGATAGGCCTATAATTATCAAAGTCTATAGAGGGGGACACCCTTGTGTCAGGAATAACAGTAAAGATTCTGCAGGCATCAGACACAAACCCTGTGACTAGGCTGAAGTTGAACAGTTAAGTAGAGGTTCAGATAGTGCACACTTGGTAATGATGAGACTGGACCTTGGTCTATTGTCTCATGGAATTATTTTTATTCGTGGACAGAGATTATAAGACTTGTTCCAAGATGATTGAATGGGAGACTACATTTTCTAGGATAGTGGGGTCAAATATGTTAGTAGGCAGCGTAAAGTTAGCACTGGAAAGACTTGTAGTTTTCCTACTGTACTTTACATTTTAATAGTGCTTTTAAGTTCCTCCCTAGCATGTTTCAGTGTGCTCCTGAGATGGGTTGGTTGATGGGGATTTCTTACAAGTTTTTATTAGTTTTGTTCTTTTGTTATATAGTTTATCAATATTCAAGTTTCACTATAGAGGTTTATTCTGAATTTACTATTATATTTATGATGTATGGGTCCTGTCTTTTCTATGAAGCTGTTTAGATGCTAGTAAAAGTTGGAGGTGAATGTGACAGCCCTCTCATTTGGGTGTGGGAAATCATTAAGAATATTGCATAGACCTTCTGCAGGCTGAAAGAGATTTATTCTGGAGAAGTCAGTAAAGGCAGTCTCATTTGGTGGTAGCATGGTACCACCAGGCCTGACAGAGAAGATGACTGAATTGTGCTGAGATTTAAGCAGAAATGAGGAGAGGGAGGTTGGGGTACTGGTAGGGGCTGTGTTGGTAAGTACCAGGTTAAGGAGTTTACAGCCTCCATTAGGTAGCTTTACAATTTGCTTCAGTCCTTTGGTATTAAAAAAGTTGAGGAAATATTGAGCATAACAATTTTTTAAAGTTGTAAGTGTGGTAGTTAATGCTTGGATAAATGATGTCCCCCATCAAGAAGGTATTTGGTTTGACATGTAACCTGTCAGTGTTCTTAAGTTAATTTCCATGATGTTTAAGCAATCTTTATGGGGATCTGTTGCTAGCAGTGAAGGAGGAGTTGCAGTTCTTAATGGCGATTTGGATCTCCAGGAGCCCCACATTACGAACATAGGTAGTTTGTTGTGAGTTGTAGGTGTTTCTGGCAAATACAGTTACTTCCCCACAGTTACCCAAGGATTTGAATATATGATAGGTGATAAACTGTGGAGTGCTATCATTCTACTGAAAACAGGTCTCAATAGTTACGCAAATATGAATGTGTCTGAATTGCAGGAATGGCTCAAGTACAGACATCTTTATGTTTAGACTCCTAGCAATGAGTAGTGACACAATGAAGTTGTCAGAATTTGAGTTTTGAGTTTTCTATGTAGAAATGTTCAGTAAGAGGAGTCTGCCTAAAAAGAGGGCACTATGGGGTCAGCAAAGGATTTAGCCTGTATACCGAAGCCTTGCTATAAGAGGTGTAACTATCATCTCATCCCAGCCTTACACATACTGGATCCCCTTAGAATGATACCAACTACTTAGCCCAATTGTTTAAGTCAATTGTCTTGGTAGCTAGGCATTATTCTTGATGATGGCAAGATATTACTCAAGACCAGTGTCTTTCATACCCTTTAACACATGCATAGTATGTTTCATCATGTCTCTCTTCTTATTCTTCCGAGTGGAGTGCCTCAGGTCAAGGTCACTTACACCTGGGCTACCACTAGGTTGTAGACATATATGTCTGGTTTATGGGACCTCAGGGCACTTGTAACATAATGAATCCTAGCACCAGGCAAGCAGCTTATCACCTTGTTCTTGCATAGTCTTTTGATTTTGGAATCTGTCTATCTAAATATTGAGTCACATATGACTAAAACAGTTTTCCTTATGTAAAAACAGACTTAGTGGGCTTGCTTTCCTGGTGACTGTTGGATGAGGATAAGCTGTATGGATTTGCAGTTTGTGTGAGTGGAAAAGGAATGGGTGTTGCCTTGGGTGGTGGCTGGGATCCTTTACAATGTGTTCTAAGAAGCTTTGCCATTTTTTTTCTGTACAACTTCAGTGTAAGTAATGGGCTAGTGGTGTGTTGTGATTGATGTGGAATCTTGGATATGTGATGCTTACTGACAGAAGACTAATGCAAGTGGTTGCCCTACAAGTTTCTTAGATGTTTACATATCTAGCAGGTTGTACTGTCAGTGGGGTAGAAGCAGTGATAATTGTAAGCATAGGGCAGTGGCTACACTGCCTTAGAACACCAAATGTGATCACACTGGCTACACTTGGGTTGAGAGTGCACTATTGCACAATGTTTGCAAGAGGGTGGGAAACTAGAGCTGGTTGTAATATTCAGGGGTTGGAGGGAGACTACTGTAGTAGACCCTGAAGATTTATGGATGAAATAGAAAACAGAACAACTAATGTCAAGATAGTTCCGAAGAAATAGGTCACAGATGTTGCCAGAGTCAATACACTTGTTGTAGTCTTCTCTTGGTATATGCCCTAGACAGCATGTACAGCAGCTCTGCACAAAGGTCCAGAATCAAAACTGAAGAGGTTTCCACCAAAACTGCAACCAGACCAATAATGGAAGTCCACACACACACACACACACACACACACACACACACACACACACACACACACACACACACACACACACACACACACACACTTTTCACTTGAAGGTCTAGACCAAGTGGCAAAGAGATAGTGTCAGAAACTGAGAAAACAACACTTTGCTTGTAGTCTTATACAAATTTAGTTAGTCATAGGTCTAGATTATTATTTATACATTGTAGTAAATACCAAATAGGAGTTGCCCTAGGACAATGCTGGTTTACTTTTCCAGGTGGCTGCAGCTACTTTATCGATGTATGTTCTGTCTGACAAGCAGTTTGCTATTCACCTTATAACATCAGGTTTCATGCTTAGAATGATGTTGACAATAACAGCATGGGGAATTGGGGAATCATGTCTGCGGATTACAGATTGAGTTATGCTATGTGCTATGTGCACTGCAAAACTGCCATCCACAGCATCTGTGTCCCTTTTTAATATGTTAGTAGGTTGAGTAGGCATGGCCTACCCTTCAGAAAGCCAAATTAGTCAGGGCATAGAGTAATACAGTTTTCAGTATCTAATTTCATGTTGTCTCATGTGATGCATTCCATAACTTTGCAAATTAGACTAGTTAGACAAATAGGTCTGTAGTTACTGGAATCAAAACTAGGGCCACCTTTGTATAAGGACATTATAGTGATCATTTTCTAAGCTTCTGGAACCTATCTATTGGATAGGTTTAGATTTGACGTTAGTGATTAGACGTCCGTGAATATTATTGAGACCATGGAAATGATATCTCTGGCTTTGGAGATGGTTGTTATGAATGTATCCTTGCTAATCTTTGTCAGGGTCTGGGAATCTGTAATTTCTATGACTAGCTGGTGAGAAATTAGTATTAAACCTACCTGCTACTATTTTGTCACCATCCTTTGGGTCAGAGATGGTATTGTGTTTGTGGATTAACTCAGAGCATTGTTGGGTGTTGTTTATTATCTTCCCAACAGAGTTGAAGAACAATTTGTAATCATCATTCATTTCTGCCGTTGTTTTCAGTTTGTGTTTGCCTTTAACCTTCCTAATGCTGATTTTTAGCACTCTACTGATTTTTTTGGATGCAGTATTCTAGGTGGGGAAATGGAACTTTGTTGTAGGCATTTAGTAATTGTATTCTTTTATTGTAGAGTTTATGTGGGTAGGCTATCAATGTAGTTTTTGTAAATTTCACATTATACCACTGAATACCCATTATATTTAGTCCTTTTAGGGACTGCTTGGTCTTCATCTTAGTAAATGTGAGTAAAACTGTGAGGTGTAGGTGGCAGTTGTGGCTGCATGGGAAGTGGAGGTAATGCAATGGAATTTTAAAAGCTCAACACAGAGTTTTAAGAGGTGTGCTTTTTAAAAGTCTTCAAACTTGGAAGTATTTGCTCAAGAGCTGTATGTTGTTTTGACAAAAAAGACCACTGTTTTGTGATAATATTTGACCAGAGATATAGATACTATAAATGGGGTACAGAAGGGGGCTATGTGTGTTAGGACAATGATCCAGAATATTAGAACCCCTGGAAGATAATTTGACTATTTGTTCCAGGGAGTTTGCATTTGATGGGTCAAGGAGCCAGTGGGCATGCTTCATATAAGTAATGTTAAGTTTTCTAATTAATGGATAATTGAAATCCATCATCCATTGTAAAAGGATGGCAAGTTATGCACAATTCCGGCAGCAGATTTAGAAATGTTTATGGTCATCATGGATTATGGAATGTAATCTGTGAAATAAGTTATCTTGTTTAGAGTGATTTGGACTTCATTAGGTTTTGTTTGATGGTCACAAGCAATCTATGTGAGATAGTAGGTTACCTTCACAAATACTGATCCTCTCCCTCAGCTACCCATGGATATGAAAATGTTATTGGTGCTGAATCCTGATATAAAGAGAGTGCTGTTTTTGCATTTAAACCACATCTGTGTAACCACACAGATATAGATGTGTTCAAGTTGTATGACAGTGTCGAGATCAGGCAGCTTATGATCTAGACTTCTGACATTGTGTAGAGCAGCCTTGTTACAGTTAGGATTGGGATCTATTGAGGTCTTTTTGCTATGTTGGGATGCCGAGAAAATTGACTTTGCCTTAAAAAAGGCACTGTGGGTACAGCAAATTCTTTAGACAAGTATATGCAAACCATGATATGAAAGGAACATGCCATCTTTTGTGAAGCATGTAGTTTGGTTATGCGTCTTGTCCCCAGTGGACATATACTAGACCTACCTCAGAACGTCAGTTACTACTTAGCTAATTATTAAAGCCAGATATTGTTCCTTTGATTCTTGGCATCTTTCTGAGTGATAATGAAATTCCACTCTGGAGTCTTGCCTGCATTGGACACATGTACAGCAAGGTCCATCATGTCCCTGTGCATATCTTTCTGGGAGTGAACAACAGAAGACATTCGCATTCGCATAGGCCACCATGAGATCATAATGACATTTGTCTGGTTTGAGGGATTTTAGAACGTTTGTAATGTCATGGAATGTGACAATGGAAAGATAACTGACTGTTAGCCTATTCTTATCATGCTTGGTGAAATTACAGTCTGTGTGCCTTACAGCAAATCTCCAGTAATTTAGACATTTCCTTTTATGTGTGCAGACTTGGTGGAAGTAGCTGATTAAGGGTATGCAGCTATGTGGTCCCCTGTATTAAATGGTTTTGTATTATGTGTGCTGGGTAAGGGTGGTAATGTTGTGGTACTTAAGACTGAAGCTTGTTTATCCTTATTGTAGGAGTGATTTCTTGACATCAGCATCTTTTGGTATGATAGTTGCATGCAAAGGTGTGAGCATATTTCTTAACTGCACAGATTTTTGGAGAATATCCAGATTTTTGCCTCATATTTCTGGTCTGTTCCTTATAAAAATTGTGGTTTTTTTTTGATAAATCACTAGGATGGTCTAAAGATTAAAGTCACTAAATAATGACATCCATTTAAGTTTCAGACTTCATATCCTTCAGAAAATGTATGCTAACACAAATCATGTTATTCTAGCAACTTTATAAGTTCATGGGAGCAATATTTAAAATGTGTACCTATTTTTTGGGCCTTTGTCCCCCATTATGTCAGGCTTTATCCAGATTTCTTGTGTTAAGAGGTTGAGAGGTAAGGGTGTGGGTGAACTTGTGTGAGGCTTACTGTTTTTATGTTTGGGTGAGTGGGTGGTCTACCAGTTGTGTTAATACTTAGACCACTCAGAAATGTTATTCTGTTAATCTAATTGGTCATCAGTAAGCATTAGGTAATTACCTAATAATTTCTTATAGCTGGATCAAATCCTGGAAGACCCTCACCCCCCACCCCGATTCAGTTTACATTTGTGAGAGTCTTTCCTGGTCCTGCTCTGCTTGCCTGTCACTATGTTTTACTCTGATGGAGTGTAAGATGCCTGTAGAGTAAGATTGTGCTGAATTGTTATATCCTAGGCTACCATGGCTAATCTACACAGATAAGATCTGGACATTCCTTCCCCCATTTGTTTATATATCACATCCCTGTGGTGTTGTCTATAACCACTTGTAGATGTCTTGGGGGGCATAGATGATTGAGAGACAACTGAGTGTATTCATAACTGCTAACATCTTTTTTTTTTGTTTATTTATGCATTTTAGTCTTCATTTTTAGTTTTAAAGACCCTGCACTTTTTATCCCTAAAGACATAGCTCCCCAAACAAAATCTAAAGCATCTGTTACAAACTGTATTGGACATGAAAGGGAGAATGGTTCATAGGTTTTTACTAGGCTAACAACCACATGGGCCTTTTTAAGCCTAGCCATGCATCCCAAATCTCAGGCAAGTTCTGATACGCTTGATAAGTGTAAGCAAGGGTTTGGGAGATGAAACATTTACAAGCAAATGCCTGGGAGATGAACCATTTACAGACTGCCTGTGTCGATTAGAGATATAGGTGCCAAACCAGGGATTAACTTCCTGTTTCCCATCCAGTTGTCCAAGTTACAATTGAATTGGGAGACTTGGATTCAGATAAAATGGTCTCTATACCAAAGTAGTCCCCTTTTTACAAATCACAAAACTGGAATTTGAAACATCGAGGTGTTGATGTTGGGGCCATACAGATTTTAGGTACCACTGAATCTTTTTTTCATGTAGAACCTAGCTAGAGGAATCATGAGAATCATAGATGTAATGAATCTTAATATTTTGAGAAATTCGCTGGCTGAAGTCCTGGACTAAGTGGAAAAACACAGGAAAAGCTGGAGATATAGATGTTTTTACTGTGGAAGAAAAGCTATTTAAACTGAAGTATCTAGGAGATACCACAGGAATACAGTCCTGTAGGAAGAAGGCAGACACGACTTTTGAATGCTGTCCTGGAAACCCAGTCTATGAAGGAGATCTATTACTCAAGTGATCGATTCCTGACACTTTATAAAAAATGTGCAAACTTACACAAATCATCTAAATAAGGAAAAATGTGAATATCTTCCAGTCTGCAATAGTCTAGCACTGGAGCTAGATACTGTGTGAACAAAAGTGTAATCTAGACACAGAAAACATTAAAAAATGTGAAATCTGTGGCTATACAAATATGATGATAGACATCCTTTAAATCTATAGTTAGCAAAAAAAACTGAATGAGGGAATATGGGTTAACAGATTATGAAGGGATAGCATTTTGAACTTTGGGACTTTCACAAACTGATTGAAAAAGGAAAGATCTTGGACTGGTCTCCATGAAGCTTCTTTCTTTGTTGCCAGAAATATTTTTGAATAAAAAAGTTTTCCCTGTCAGGAAAAGAGGAACAGTTTCTTTTACCCCTTGAGTCAGCAGGTGCTGAATGACAGGAGGGAAGAAGAAGCTTGATCTGGTGGATGAGGAAGAATCCCTTGAAAAGCTGTTAGAGACTCTCACTGCCATCTGTACCCCTGATGGATCACTTTTGGAGCTCATTTGTCTAATATGCCTGTGATATAAATAGGATCTGCTGGAGAGACAGGTATGTATCGCAGAGACTACCCCTTCTCTGGAACAGGCTCCCTGTCCATGTGAAGCAGAGTTCCTCCCTAACCCAATTCAAGTGTAACTTAGACAATTGAATGGGGAATAGGAAATTCATCCCTGGTTTGGCACCTATGTATCTAATGCACACAGACAGCATGTAAATGGTTTATCTCCCAGGCCCCTGCTTGTAAATGTTTCATCTCCCAAACCCCTTCCTATACTTATCAAGGGTACCAGAACTTGTCAGAGATTTGGGATGCATGGCTAGGCTTAAAAAGACCCTTGTGGCCATTAGCCTATTAAACACCTATGAACCTATAATATTGTCTTATGCCAAGGAGAGAAATGAAGCGCCATATTCTGGGGAAGATTCAAAAGATTTCTAGGACAGAAATGGGGATTTATCCTTTGAAGTTATTTGTTCGGACTTTTGGACTGTCGTTTCTGGGAGGCACCCCTTCTTTTTGGAGTTTCCTTGCCAGTGTTTGTAAATGTATACTTGCCAGAAGTTTACTGAGACTACTTATTTTGCTTTCTTAAAGGCTCCTGAGTTGGGGATGAAACCTTTACAAAGTTGGAAACGAAAGGCTGAAAAATCTGAGACACCCTTAGAATATTTTCCTCTCTCTCATCACAATTTTATATGTCCAAAGCAGCAGAGGGTCCAAATAAAATCTCCCTGTCAAGGGAAATTAAAACTTCCAACTTTGACATCTACAGGCAGATTTTGAGAACATAACCATACAAATCTTCTCAAGAGCATTTACAGAAGATTTGTTCTCAGAAGAAGGAAAAGTAGCAGTAATTTACCACGTAAGCTTGACAATTAATAATCCTAAAAATAAAAGTGACAGAGGAATGTTCTTTTTCTCCCAAATTTATCAAAGGCGTTCTTATCTTTATCAGAGGAGGAGAAGGGATTAACATTTACCAAATGTTTAGATGCAGAAGCTTTAAACAATGAAATCTCTGCAAGAGCAGATCTAGGATAAGAAAACAAAATATTGAGGAACTTTATACAATTATATGGCATCTGACTGGCAGAATAGGAAGAACTGCAGTAGAGGCAATTCCAGTTGTAATAAATCATAATATTTTTGGAGTCAGTCATAATATTTTTTTCAAATAAACTGGAATGCTATTTTGTTTCCTCAGGAAAAAATGGTTCATCCTAGATATGCTTTCAGAAAAAGAAAATTCTTCAAAGGGAAAATCAGAGTCAGAATCAGTTGCCTGAGGAGAAATACGAGTTTTTCCCCTCAAGTCGTTTCCTTCTTCATCACACTGAGAATTGTCACAGACTAAAGAATTCCTTTTTATCTTGCCAGTAGATCCAGAATGAGAAGGGATAAGAGCCTGAATCAAGCCCTGAGCTAAGTCCAATAAGTCTTCCCTGTTTAAAGTAACAGAGTCAAGAGAAGATACGTGCTTAATGGTTCTGTTCTTTTTAACAGGAACAACCATAGAAGCAGACCAACTCCTGTAAGGGACATCACCACGGGGAATAGGCATCCTAATCCAAGTTGGCAGAGCAGTGCTCCTTTCTCCGAGACTGACAAAAATGGTTCTCCCATGCCAACTAGGAATTCTTTAACAGCTGCAGAGAATATGTCTAACTCCTGGTACATGGTGGCTGAAAGGACTATACCAGAGGAACCCAAGGAAGAAGATAAGTGGTCTGAAGAACCAGAAATGGCCATGGCAGAGTCACCCATCTGCTTCTGAAGCAAAGAAGCACACTGAGGCAAAGGCTGTCTGGAAATTTTTTGTGTGTCACTGGAAAAAGGAAGAATGGAGGAACCAGTAAGCTGTTCCCTGGTAAAGCTGAGAAAGGAGCTTGAAACCCAGGTAACAGTGACAGCAGCAGTTGGTGAATGGTAAGTATAAAAAATAGTTCTTTCACTAGAAAAAAAAACACCATAACAAGCACACCACACGCACACTGGTTCCAGCCCCTAAAAACAATTTTACAAAACTGTTATTAAGAAAAACAAAAGTAAACTTCTGAAAAACAAAAAAAAAATTACACAAACTTATAAAAAAAACACATTTTTTAACTGACACTAATGTCATGTGACCGTCCAAATAAAAAAGTAAATTTGTAGCAAAAAGTAAAAATTTTAGTCAGAATAGTTCTGTTTTACTTATAAAATTAATAGCTTCCCCCCTGAAGGCACCTTATCTGCTCAGCAATGGAGGAATGCTAGCTGGCCGCCGATATCGAAAGCCCACAAGAACAGCAGGAAAGCTCTGAAGGGCTTGTTGTTCAGATTGTTGATTTTCTCCAACTCTTCTCCAACTGCCTGGTCTGGGTACATGGAGGACACCTTTAAGCTTTGGAAGATGGATGGCTGTTTTATCGAAGCCAGGATATAAATCATATAGCTAAGAGTGCTGCTGCAGTGATCGATATGATGAATATCAGCAGGTACAGTGCAGCAATACAGCAATTAATTCTGATTACATGTACTCTCACAGCAGTAAATGAATACTTAGTAATCTATTATACACACACTCTGCAGCAAGAGTGTGCAATCAAGGGCAACACTGGGGCAGATAGTACTTCCTGTAGCAATCAAGCAAGATTAGGTAACAAACAGAATAATTTCAAGAGTGGTGTAGCTGCAGGATCACAGAAGACTACAAGTAAAACAGAAAACAATGTACTTTCTACTCTACAGTGTTCTCTGCTACATTTCTGGTCATAGCACAGCTTATCCCAGTTTTTATGGGCCTTGTTTTACAGCCATTCTGATGGTTCAGGGCTTGAAATATGTAAAACTTTCTAACAACTTCACCTAGGAAGCTTACAGTATAGATTCATAGATTCATAGGTAAGTACTAGATGAGATACCCTTGTGGACCATTTTAAAAATAGACAATTTCGCATTTTGTGCTTGAAATAACCTATCCCATTTGGTTATAGATAGGCCTTACCCATGTCATGGTCGATAATCATATATATATATATATATATATATATATATATATATATATATATATATATATATATATATATATATATATATTACCAGTAATGAGAATAACTGAAATCATACCATTGATATTTTGAGGAGACCCGTGCATGGGATAAAGCATTTAGGAACTGCCTTTGTCCATTACTCGTACAAGGGGTAGTCCTTGGGTAAATCTGTTTGTCATCCATAGATCAAAGTTACACTTGAAATGGACAGGGATGAACTTTGTTTTATGTGGATGGGGAGTCTCTTCCACAGCAGTGGTATCCTCTGTGAAATACACCTATCCCTCCAAACCGTTCTGTTGATAAAAGGTTTATGTCATGTAGTATGGTTACTGTTAGTTTTTGTCTTTACAAAAAATTATTTTGGTAAGTTGATGTGATTCAATATTATCTATTTCAAACATCTGATATAAACAAAAAAATGAAACAACGTTCAACGGACTTTCATTCTGGAACATCACAGAACATACATCTTTAAGACTCAAAATGAGGAACATGCCTCATAATGAGATACAGCTGAGAGGAATGACTCTAGGACTAACCACACAGCTGTCTTCAGATAGAGTAGCTTGCAGTTACTGTACTTTTGTAGAGCAACTTACCATTCCAGTAGGAATAACCCAGTTATGCTACATTTGTAAAGCAACATCCCATCCGGTGGAGTAATCCTTCACAGCTGCATATCAGCTCATATCAATGCTTCAGCACTCTCCATACACAAGGAATGAGTTAAATAATTAAATAAACACCATCAGTCTTTTTATTAAGCACCAAGTATAATAGATACACAGAGAACAGTAGCTAAACTAGTAATATCTACAGGGCCGGTGTTAGCATTTTGGGGCCCCCCAGCAAATGTCAAGTTGGGGGGGCCCCCTAGGCACTTCAGTATAAGTATCATCCTGTCAATGACACAGCTTCTAAGAAACTTTTTAGTTTATACTGCAAACCTTTAGGAGTAGTATGCACAGACAGTCCATAGCTACAAGCTGTTACATTACAACAGGCCGAAATACCACACTTTGTTACAGTTACTGGCATTTAGTTGCAACAAAGATACATTACAACAACTATATGTGCAGGTCTGGACTTAAATGAAGTGATGACTAGGCCTACTGTTTCAACACCCCCTGCACATCCTCCAGTCCTCTCCTCTAACCCCCCCTCCTTTTGGGCTCCCCATACCATACACATTACTTTTTT
This sequence comes from Protopterus annectens, assembly GCF_019279795.1. Lineage (NCBI taxonomy): Eukaryota > Metazoa > Chordata > Ceratodontiformes > Protopteridae > Protopterus > Protopterus annectens. The sequence continues at coordinate 1,235,378,256 of NC_056747.1, forward strand.
CTTCCTTTTCTTACATTTTGCCTTACTCTCAGCTTTTTCAAGAAGCCGTAACTTTCTGTATGCTCTGAACTGCATTGTAAAGTTTTTTTTTTCTTTTTACACAAAGTTTTCATCCAATAATGGCTTGTAAACAAATTATTATTAAGGAAAGAAATTCACTGTTGCTGTTCAGCTTTAGTTTTCTTTGCATCCTTTCAGCACACCTTTCCTGACCAAGACAGCACAGTAATAACCATTTAGGAAATAACAATTGAGCTGGTGCCCCCAAAGCCCTAAGGGTTATGTATGTGCCCTGGGATGCATTTTAGATGATTTTCTCAGCATTTTACTCCAATGGTGGCCTAAACAAAAATCATGAAAAGAAAATAATTTCAGCCTTATTTTTTTCTTTCAAGGAAGACATAAGTTATGCCCAAGGCTTAATGTTAAAAGCTGACAAAATAGTAACTCACAATAAACTAACAAGCCAGTTGTGGGACTACATAGGTATTATCTGGGAATATTGCCTCCTTCCCTAACCCCCCACAAAAGACAGCCACTGCCTATACATCTCTCTGGTGTTAGACTAGAATGAAAGCAGAGGTTTAAATTGCCTTAGACATATATTTCAAGTGATTGCTGATATATGTTTACAGAGTATGCTTCCTCATCCCTAACCCTCAAAGTCAACCCCATGTATATGTGCCTGATGTGTGATTGTGAGATTGATTTCTGTAATATATTCTAATTTGTTGCTCTTAGACAGTACACCACCCCTACACAAGCTATAGTAGCCTTCTTTTTACACCTCTGAGGTCTGTGAGAAAAGTAAATAAACAATGACCACAATGTCCTCAGCTCAAACACAAGCTATAATGACTTCATGTGCACAACTCTAAGGTTTGGCTGTGATGAAAATTAAAGTTGTAATAACCACACAATCCCTAGACCCCCATAACTTACAGCAGCTTTCTGTACACACACATTTGAGCAGGGCTCATTTTAGAATGGGTGTGGTTGAAACCATAGGCTATTATTAGCTTTATACAGTTAGACGTTACCCGTTCTATTCTCAGGTAGAGCGTCTTCTGTGTGGCGACATGCGTGAATGGGCGTTCCTTCGTTGAAGGTTGTGCATTAGGCCCGGCAAGCCAGTACGTAAAAAATCTACTGCCAATCATTAGTGGACCGGAGTTCCGCTGTGGCGACCCCTAACCGGGGAAAGCTGAAAGACACAACAACAACAACTAAAAGGGTCATATCTCAGCATTGTTCAAGTTAAACAGCTCAGTCAGAAAACTGATACATTTTTGTCCTTATTTTTGTTCAACCAGCAATAGCTTTTGTGGGGGTCCCCACAGAGTCAAGGATAATTAAGGGAGCCCCCCAGTACACATTTATACAGTCTGGTGAGTGGGGGCTACCAGACTCCAAGAAGATCTAAGTGTCTGAATGTTCTGTGATATATCTTATGTCTTACTTTTGAAATATAATTACATTTTTTAGTGATACCCAGAAGAATAATGTATGTGTCCTGGCATTACTGGGTACATGCACAGACAAAAATCAGTGATATTTTTTACACATACACAAGCATAAGCCACAGCAGTCCTAGTTTTGTAGTTATTTCAGGAAATAGCAATACATTGTCCAACACTGGTACTGCACACCCAGATCAGTAACTGCTGTTTAGCAGTTGTCAAACAGCAGCAGGGGTAAGTCACTTTTATTTATCTCGTTGAGGATTAATGCATACCTGTCACTGTCCCTGATTTCACATACCTGTCACTGTCCCTGATTTCACATACCGGTCACTGTCCCTGATTTCACAGACCTTCCCTGATTTTGTTCATACATTTGCTTTCTCCTTCGCAAAAAGTTTGATTTGCTGGTAAATCATTCAAGATTACAAACAGTCAATCAATCCAGACATCTGAGTTTTATACTTATTGTCCAAAAAATTTGTGTTGATGCAAAAGTTGTTATTCTACTAACTTTTTAAGTGCATTAGAGTAATATTTAAAATGTAGTCCTGATTCTGAGACTTTATTCTATTATTTTTAGGATTGCACTAAATTCTTAAGCAATGAAATTGAGTTATACTATCTGGTGTTCTGCTTGTATTTATAAAACTCCCTGAAAGAGAAAACCATCCCTGGTGAGCAGAAGTATCAGCTCTTCTTAAAATACAAAATTTGCACCAAACTAAGTCACTCTGGGCTGCTGATCTCTCCAGTGCTTACCTTGCTCATGTTCATTATCAGTTTCATCCTAACAGGGTCATATCACAGCCCTGTACAGGTTAAAGAGCATAATTAGTAAATTAATACTTTTTTTCCTCATTTTTCCTCAACCAGCAGCAGCTTTTATGGGGCCCCCCACACAGGCAAGGATGATTAAGGGGGCCCCCTGCAGCCACGGGTATAGCAGGGACCTAAAGCTGGCTATGTAGTTAGTTTTAGTGGAGAAAATGTCCAGCAGCAGGATTTAACTAAGACATGGGCACTATGTCAGTAGTAAAATATTTAATGAATTCTGATGCCTGTTACTTGACAAAACACTGTTACTACACGCAGACATATCTTTGAATTTTAAAGGAGGTAAAAATAAGAGTTATTATCCATGTGGTTTATTAAGTATACAATAATGCTGTACAAGCTTTTGTTGCTTTGACAGGCATGTAACAAAATATCAGGATAAGATAACTTGCTGTGGTTGGGGGCCCCCAGCAACCGCAGGGTTCGCTGGTGCCTAAAGCCGGCTATGAATATCTATGTAACATTCTTGTATATTGCAGATGTCTGTATATGTGTTATGTCATACTTGAGTAAGTGACAACTTTAAATTTTCTAGTGACCTCTCTTTGCTGGTGCTGTTGACTTTGGCATTTACTAAAAGAAAAATAAACAAAAAGGTACTATAAAGGTACTATAAAGACAGTATTGAATTGCAACTCCATTTGCCAGTATTCACTAGACGATACTTCTTGATTGCTGCAAAGCCCAATATAAGACCCAAGCTTCTTAGGATGTGTATCGGTCTGATGAACTGACTATTTTAGTGTCAGCCATCTCAAGTAATACTCAGCTATATCAATGCCCTTTACATTGTCTTAATAAATTCAGCTGTATCTTGTCCTGCTCCTAACATTGTTTACTACCTCATTTTGTGTTGCTCTTTTTCCCTTTGCACCCATTTTATCCTTATATTGAACTGACGTGCTATTTACTCAAGGCTTTACAAACTGAAAAGGCTGCATATTCTGTAAAAGATATGTAAAATATTTACCGTGTTCTTTCTTTATTGAAAAACTGTGAGCTTTCAGTTCTGCTGTAACCCATAATCCTTATATCTGCATTGTGTGATGCTACTGTTACAGTAGCCAATGATCTTGTTTGTGTTGAGGCTTCGCAGTTAATAGCACTATAGTATTTGCTGTCTGTTCTTAAAACAGTATGTGTTGAGTCAGCAGTATATATCATTTAATTTGTGCTCATGTGCTGAATGGCCCTGGTCACGACCCTAAACAACCACTTCATTTACCCAGTTAAAATGTTTTTTTGCTGGATGCTTCTTCCTCTTCATTCCCAACATGAGTTTAAGGTGCATTGGCTGCTGCGTGTGTGTGTGTGTGTGTGTGTGTGTGTGTGTGTGTGTGTGTGTGTGTGTGTGTGTGTGTGTGTGTGTGCGAGCTCGTGAATGCAGTCATCCTGTAATGGGTTTGCAGCCCATTCATGCAAGTGCAGTCATCCTTTTGTGAGCTTGCACCCCATTCAGATTCACTGCCTTGGTTCCACTGAATGCTGGCTTAGCCTCTGGTTTCCCTGTGACCCTGAACTGGATTAAGTTGGTAAATGGCAAATGAAAGAGTAAAATAAATTCTGCGATCATGTTATAAAAATTTTCATTCGTATATTTTTACGTGAGAGTTTGTCATAAATCAAACTTGGATGAAACTTTTAAAAGAGCAAAAATCAACCAACAGAAATGCTTGGTACCTTTGGGATCCCATTCCTGTTTAGCCATGTGTATTAGTTCACATGCATTAAACTGTAGGATTTTGAACAACCAGCAGTACTGGGTTCAGACTCCTCTCAGATCTTCCCAGCTCAAGTTGGTGGAAAATACACTACTGTTAAAAATGAATGAGGAAGGAAGTGTGTTTGTGTGTGTGTGTGTGTGTGTGGGGGGGGGGGCGAGGTAAACTAAGCTCGAGGAATTTGTATATCACTAACTGAGTGGTCATCAAGCACTGCTGAACTGACACCAGTCCTCCCTTCTTACCAGGAAATGAACTTAATGATAAAATCTATAGGTGGGTAGGTAGAAGCTGGGTTGACCTGTGCCTGCATATCGCTGCTGTATGGTTTGTCTCATTCTTTACATGCAGCACAGATCCAAGTTCAGTCCAAGCCAGTAACTGCCAAAGTAACCAGTTTGTTCTCTAAAACTATCTGTTGCAATAACATAAATGCTCAGTTCCTGTAGAATACAATATCATGCAGTAACCTATGCATGGCTGTTAACGATGACTCATACACTCGACAGAGGTTTGGATTACTCAGAATGCAACTCAAGCTTATGCATAAGGTGGTAAAAAACAAACACTGATGCCCAATTTGTAGAGATTAAAAGCAATAGTTGTTGGCTGTTTGTGTTACTAGCTGAAACAACTGGCCTTCATCCTGTACAGTTGTATAAGAATGTGCTGGCCTGGGAAGGGGTGTGGCAACCATCTTACTGCATTTAGATGCACTGATACAAGTAAAGGGTGAACGTGAATGAATATCACACACACACCACATTCGTAGCCTTATAGTGACACAGTGGGCTGCTATGGTGAGCTGATCTCAATAAACAAGAAAGGCATTAGCAAAGTTTTTGTTTTACTAATATGTGTGCATTAGAACAAATAAATAGTACATTATTTATAATGAGTCTGGAAATTTAGAGAAAATGGTATATGTTTGAGTTAGGATTCAAGAGTTTAGGGTTAGGTTTAGGACTGTTATGTTGATTGACGAGAGATTCCACTAAAAAAAGTAAGTTTGAAAAATGTGTTTTGATTTCACAACATAAGCATAGCTGGTTTCTCACTTTCTGGAAAAGCACATATATGTAAATGAGTTATGTTCATCCCGTAGGACTAACCAAAATCTGAAAAATTTGTGATTATGACCACCATCCTTAGTTGGGACAGCAGAAGTTATGGCATCTCAGATGGATACTGCTATTAGAGTCAGCCAACCACTTACTGGCAAAATTAACAGCTCATGACAGTGCAGGTAACAAAAATGCCAGTTGTCTTTGAGGTAGTTCTTGTTAAATAAAAATAAAGATTACAACACAGGAGGCTCAGATGCAAAAATTTACTAGTGTACACCAGGAGGAAAAAAACGTACAAGTACAGAATTTTGTCTGACAAGATACAGGAAGTATACAATTCTTATAGTTTCTACTTTCTAGTTTGTGCCCACCTTTCTGACGTGGTTAGTCACAGGGCACCTACATCACTATGGTTCACAACATCCTATTCATAAAGATTGCTGATGTTACATATTTTAAAAAAGTTTTCCCTCGGGAATAATATAGCCTTGCAAAGAACCTGGTCAGTTATAATGTCTTTCTGTAAATGTTACTCCTTCAAGGTTTCAGGCCTGCTTGAATACAATAGCCTGTTCAGTCTTGTAATACACTTCTTTGTTCTTCTTGCAACATTCTCCCAACAGCTGCGTCTTATCTTGATAACATTTACAAGGCCAATTGTCCCAAAGGAAGGAGAAGAAGATTTTCAATGCTTTATACATTTAATTTCCTGACCCAGCAGATAATCGTTAATGAAAAACATAAGCTTGCTGAGCTGGCTACTGCCAGGGTCAGAGTTCAAATACACTGCAGTTCCAAAGCGTCAAGCAACTACATGTAAAATCATTCTTATTGCCACATTAATAATAGAATAAAATGCATTATACACTATTTGCTTTTTAACTAGCACTTTATATATGTTCAAATACATATTTTTCTAACATTTTCCTCCCTTTTAATACTTTTTATTCTATTCTGAAATATAAACAATGTTATTTCGTCTCCTAGCCTTCTCCTTTAAGGACTTTCAACTAGGTAAGTCATTTAGTTTATATTTCGGAAAGAGTTTCATCTGAAATTAATTTTTCTAACTCAATGTCTTGGTACAAATTTTCAGTTACAGATATATCAGTAAAATCTTTGATTAATCTTTTCATGCAGGGAATCCCACAACAGATACATGCTCCTAATAGGAGCAGACCCACACAAATAGCAATCAAGATGTTCATTAGGATAGAACCCCACCAAACAGATTCTGGAAAAAGTTCGTCAGTGGGTTTGGGCCTGGTTCATTCATGGCCGATACCTGCTGTATTACCTCTAGGTGGTCATTAATTTCATGTCGATTGTCTGGTATAAACGCACAGCATTCTTCTTTGATAAGCGCGCACGTACCACCTCTCGCCGCTAGGGTGAAGTCAAGAGCCTTTCGATTTTGTAGCACAACAGTTCTCATTGCATTCAGTTCATCAGCAGAAAAAGTTGCATTACTCATTACTTCGAGAAGTTTCGACAGCTTTCTCAACTCCCAGATCGATTTGACTGCTCCATATGCTGGAAGTATTCCAGCCCAGGATATTACACTGTCACTCAAGTCCATATGAGTCAATTTTTCTCTATTCTTTATGGAATGATGGTCTTTCCAACCAGCTTCGATTTGTCCCACTGGATTTACAGGTTTTCCGATTGGACCTACAGGTTTCCGGGCTACATCTCTCACATTTCGTATCTTACCCAGAGGTAATTCTGCAGTATGTCTTATGGCCGGAACCAGATAACCCAAAAAACAACTGCCGGACCAATTCTCAGGTAACCATTTGTATGCCTTTTTCCCACAAACAAAATAACAATTTTCTACTTTAGTACTGATGCGGGTTAATTCTGCATGAAACATTTTCTTGTCTATAATAGACAGTTGTTTATGTAAAACAGGATTTTTCTGCACTTCACTTAATGTTGTTTTCATTAAACTCAAATATGAATCATAATTCGTATTACAAACAGTGCCTCTATCTTTAACTTTAATGTAACATTTATAAGATATGGTTATATTACAGTTACTCCAACCCACTTGAAGTGTATCATTCTTATAGAAACATACAATTCCTTCTGTGTGATAGGCAAATACAATGCAATTTTGTCTTGTGATCTTACAGATCCTGTATCAAAAAGTAAATTCTCCCAAGTCTCATTTATCCCCAAGGGGACAGCGGACATTAACAGTCCTCCATATGCTGTTGGTATAGCAGTACAAACCCAGCAATTTGAAATGTTCATAGTCTCTACATATACACGCTTCATAGCTAGGTATGTGTTAAAGTTCGGATGCCAGTCTATAGACAGTTCATCACGTCTCTCCACTTTCACTTGTGTGGTTACATGTAGGAAAGACCACAACAAAAGGAAGGTCGTCACAATCATAGTCAATAAATGCATAGTCAACAAGATGATTAAACAACATCTTTGGGGTTGATCTGTATTTTTACTCATTTTGCTCTTGGCCATCCTGCCTTTGTTGTGTATCAGTCACAAAATGTTTATCAAGTTGAAAATTCTTTACCAGTTTACAGTGCGTCAGATGGACCCAGGACATCCTCTCAGCAACTTTGACTGCAGTAGGCGTTGCCAACAGTACCTGGTAAGGTCCTTCCCACTTTGGACTCGCCCAATTCTTCCTCTTCGTAACCTTCAGCCACACCCAGGTCCCCGGAGTCAGCACTGCTTCCAACGGTCTGGCCTGTCTTTTATCTGAAAAAGAGTTCAACTGCAAAACAGTTTTATTTGTTAACAGTTTTCTCATGTAGCTAGCTAATGAGCTGTCAGCCTCTAGTTCTGCAGACATGAGAGCTTTCCACTGCAGCACATAATATGCCCTTCCAAATATCATTTCAAAGGGAGTCAAACCCTTTACATTTGGAACTGTTCTCATGTTCAGCAGTGCCAAAGGCAGACAGCAAATCCAGTTTTTCTGTGTCTCGCTCACTAGCTTCCTCAATTTGCTTTTTAGAATTCCATTGTACCTTTCCACCAGTCCTGCAGACTGTGGGTGGTAAGCACAATGATTCTTTAAGGAGATTCCAAAGAATCTCCCAAGCTGGTGGATCGTCTGATTAACAAAATGTGTCCCATTGTCACTATAAATCCTTTCCGGTATGCCAAATCTAGGAATTATTTCTTTGACTAGGGCTTTTGCCACTGTTGCTGCATCCGGATTTTTAGTTGGAAAAGCTTCTACCCATTTAGAAAACATATCTATAATTACTAAACAGTATTTTTTCCTTCACATTTATTCAACTCTATGAAATCCATACAAATAGTGTGGAACGGATATGGTGGTGTAGGAAAACCCCCTTGCTTGGGTTTGAATGCCCCTTGTGCATGATGTTTGTTACAAGTATGGCATGCTGCACAAAATTTTTTTGTATAATTTATGAATCCGTATGTTTGGAATATTCGATTTACAAACTGTACCATCCCCCCTGTTGAGACATGGCTCAACAAAGCTGCATATCTAAATAAATTAGACGGCAATATTGTTTTTTTCTCTTTGGAGACATACAGTCCATTTTCAAGGATTGCACCTCGTTTCTCCCATTTTTGTAGTTAGTGCCTGCATTGTTTTTAACATTTCTAGATCTAAAATCTCAGAGGGTTGTAATTCCTCAGTTAAAAGTAAAGTTTCTGAGTCTGAGGCTGCTTGCTTTGCAGCTGCATCAGCTTTTGCATTTCCTTTTGAAGTTCTATCCTGTTGTTTTGTATGAGCTAAACATTTACAAATAGCTACTTTAGTAGGTAACTGAATAGAATCTAATAGGTTCAAAATAAGTTGCGCATGATTAATCGGTTTACCATTAGATGTTATCATTCCCCTATTTTTCCATTGTTGCGCAAAACATGCACTGTAGAGAAAGCATACTGACTGTCAGTATATATGTTCACACATTTATCTTTCGCTAGAGTGCAAGCCCGTGTTAAAGCTATCAGTTCCGCTGCTTGAGCAGATAGGTTATGCTGTAAAGGTTGGGCTTCTAAGATCTCTGTATCTGTAACTACTGCATACCCCACTAGATTTTTCCCTGTAGGACCCCTTCTGCACGAGCCATCCACGTAAAATGTCACTTCGGCATCATCCAAGGGCATATCAGTGAGATCTTGTCTGGGCAAAGTTGTTTGCTCAATTTCCTGCAGGCAGCTGTGCGGCATGCCATCCACAGGGGTTGGAAGTAACGTTGACGGGTTTAATGTTGTACAACGTTCAATTACCATATGAGGTTGGCTCAGCAGTATGGTCATACATGAAAGATGTCTAGCAGGAGAAAGATATGCTATTTTCTCTTGCAGTAAAATTATCGCGACTGCATGAGGCACTCTCAATGTGAGAGGGTGGAATAACACCACTGAGGCCGAAGCCTGTACTGCCATTGCAGCTGCGACCACTGCTTGCACACAGTGAGGCAATGACCGTGCCACTGGGTCTAACTGTGATGAATAGTAAGCTATGGGGCGTTGCTTATCCCCATGCTGTTGCGTCAGAACTGACGTCATATATCCCTGTTTACAATCTACGGTCTGAAAGAATCTTTTGTGGTAATTCGGAAGTCCTAAAACTAATGAAGAAGCTATCAATTGTTTTAGTCTGCAGAAAGCTGTTTCTGCTTCAGGTGTCCATTGTAATAAATCTTGTGCTGCCATTGGTGTTTTATATATTAAATCAGCCAGTGGAGCAGATTCTAAAGCATAGTTTGGTATCCAGCTTCAACAAAAATTAGTTGTTCCCAAGAAGGACATCATTTCCTTCTTGGTTGCTGGTTTAGGTGCTTGTAAAATTGCTGTTTTTCTGTCTTCGTCTAATATTCTACCTTCATTGGATATTACATATCCTAGGTATCTAACTTATTTTTCCCAAAGTTGTAACTTACTTTTGTTTACTTTATGTCCTTGTGCTGCTAAAATTTTCAATAACGCTATAGTATCCTCCCTGCATTGATGCTGGGTGGGGGCTGCTAGCAAGATGTCATCTACATAAAGCAGAATCTGACTACCTCCTGGTGGGGTAAACCCTGCCAGGTTGCTAGCCATTTCTTGTGCAAATATTGTTGGACTTTCACAATATCCCTGTGGTAGCCGAGTATAGGTATACCTTTTACCCTGAAATGTAAATGCAAACCAATACTGGCTATCAGGATGTATAGGTATTGAAAAGAAAGCATTGCTTATATCTACTGCAGTGAAATATTTTTGTTGCGGCTTCAAATCGTTCAACAAGGTGTGTGGGTCTGGCATTGTAGGTGCTCTAGGTATTATTGCATTGTTTACAGCTTGTAAATCCTGTACCATCCGCCATTCCCCGTTTGCTTTTTTAACAGGAAATAGAGGGGTATTACATGGTGAATCAAGAGATTCTACCAGTACTCTTTCCTTGAGTAATGCTGCTATTATAGGCTTGATTCCTTGCTCTGCATCTTTCCTCAAGGGGTATTGTCTTTTTTGTGGTCTAAATGCTGATTTTGGTGTAATAGTAACTGGTCCTGCTGTTCGAATAAGTCCTACATCTGATTTGCCTGCTGACCAAAGAATCTTTGGTATATCACACAAGGCTTTTTCTTCTTCTTCTAATAAGAACGCTAATCAGCTGTCTTCACTAGTTTGTAAGTGTACAGCTGGATGTGTCTGTGTTAGCCAATTCAATTTCTGTTTTGTATGCCCTGCTCTGATAATTCTAAATCAGTTTGTTTTTCCCACCTTGTTACTTTTTCTCCTAAGTCTGCCCATTTCATATTCTTGTTTTTGTTAAGCTGACATGCAGTAGTCGATTAGATTTGTACAGTGTTATGAATTCCTGAGGTAATGAACAGCTTACCACACTGTTTCCCTCAGTATCCCAATACAAGGTTCGTAATACTAATCTGTTTGCAGGATTTTTGAATAATTCTTGCTCATATTCTTTATCAGGTCCTGGCATGCTACAGTAGTATAGAGTACAGTGTAACAAATGCTGTCGGTCAGTGTCAAGGGAGGGGGCCTTACTGATGGCTACGTTCATCAGTTCTTCGGTTACTGCCCCTGGACCAGTCGTAACTAGGTCCTGGCTGTACCAGTAAAAAGTCTCACCCTCCGGTCGCACCACAAAAGTATCCATTTGTCTTTGTGCCTCCATACCCTGCATGGTGGGAACTACCGCTATGCCAAATGTCTGCATAAGATCTCTTCCCAGTAGGTTTACTGGACATTTTGCAGAAACTATGATTTTACCTTTCTGAGTCATACCTGAAACAGGGTCAGTTATTGCTATATCATGGGAGAGTGGCTCCCTATATAGCTGTCCGTTTGCTGCTTTTACTAATATATAATCAGGTGATTCGGAATATTCTGGTAACTTGGAGGGGTGTATCAAAGTCCGTGACGCTAATGAGTCACACAGGAATTTTACTTCCCTCCCCTCCACCAGAAGTGTGACTTCCGGTTTTGTGTCTGCCAGATAGAGCTCCAAGCTCAGTAATGCCAAATCTAACATTTCACTTTCTTTATTCTCCATATATACTTGCACTTCCTCTATTCCTTCTACTACATTTATATTTGTTCTTTGTTTGTTAGCCTTTTCTGATGATTTCTGACTTTCATCACTATCATATAGTCAGTCCTCATCATCCTTGCTTTCTGTAGTCACCTTTTTATTCTGCCTGCAATCCCTCGCTAAATGTCCTTTCTTTCCGCACTTAAAGCACTCACCTTTCTTTTTTCTCTCTTCAAAATCTTCTGACCGTTTGTCAGATTGTCTGTTTCCCTGGGCATTTTTCTTACCTTTTTACCGGACTGTACTATAAAAACCTCAGCTCCGTCTTCAGCAGTGAAGACTTGTGTCTTCTTTTTCTTTTTACTATTAAAGTGTCTTTCGGCATGTCTAGCATATTCAAGTAAGGCTTGTAACCTACTTGTTCGATGATCTATCATATGCTTCGTAATGAAGCTACTGATAGGTGCAATGCAACCTTTCAAAAACGCATTTTTCAGTTGCTGTTCATACGAGGTATCATGTGTCTGATTTTCAGGAATAGCCATACCACTATGGGTATTGAAACATTCCAATAATCTACCATAATACCCATCTACAGTTTCATTCTCTTGTTGTATGCATTGGTTAATGAAAGTCCAATCTGCTCTAGGTTTCCATTTTTCGAAATTAGGTCTGTAAGACCTTTTACTCTGTTGTCTAGTTCTGCGTCACTATGTGGGAGTGGTTTAAGCTCTGCATTACGAGGATTCCAGGTGCCACAAATCATGTGCCAGTCTGGACCCACAATTTGTCTAACTACCTTTTCTACTTCTTCCCCATTCAAGTGGTAACTTAGTCTCATACCTTGTAAATCTTGTAAAAACTTTGTGTAATTGACTTTTGGATGGGGATTCCTCTGTAGCTTTCCGAATATCTTCCGGTGTCCATGGTCTGTACACTAGAAGAGTTGGGTCCTGCCCTTCCTGTCCTGCTTGAGGATTTGGTAGCTCGATAAGTGGACAGATTTCTTCCTCATTTTCCCCTAGTGTGTTTTTTCCTATTTGATACGAGTCTGTGTCCCCAAGTGTTTTACGTGTCCGGGACCTAGTTTCAGTAGGATCTCTAACAAATGGTTTTAGTGTCATTGTGACATCAGGATAACGTGGAGGTGGACTAGCTTGTCCACCTGCTTCATATCCTAAAAAAGGCATCGGAGGGGGCGGGGGAGGAGGAGCCGTCGCTATTACTATGTTATTATCCTCTTTATCTAAAAATAACGTCTTAGCATTTTTAGTTTTCTGTTCCCTTCGGTTTACTTCCTCAATCCACCTGTGTGCCTGAGGAATGCCTGATTGTTGTTGCTTTTTTGCCTGACCTTCTGCGTCAGATTTAAGTTGTTTTAAGAGTTTAACTAATGAAATTTTATCCAATTTACCATCAAATCCATATTTATTAACCCATTTTGTATAATACCTAACATTATCAGCCCGTTGTAATTGCATATATTTTGCATCTTCAGTTAGGGCCGGATCTCGCAATGTTTTAGTGCACTGATTTCCCATATTAAAAGAAAATGTTACGTAACCCTTTTCACCACGTGGTATTTCAGTTCCTTACACAGTTTATCTAGAATAACTGCCTACCTTATTCTGTTTCCCTGATCTCTGACAAAATATACAGTACTTTCCTTTTGTCCCTGATCTGTATAACAAGTCTCTGACAATAATATCTACTGTAATCTAGTCCCTGATTTAAAACAGAAAAAAGGCAAATATCTTCCTACCTGAGCCTCCTGAGTCGACCAGTTCGAGACCGCTCTTCGGCTGCAGATCAGAAAGTGGCCAGCCTCTCAAAATGACAATTCAGTCTGAGGTCTTTTATATTTCAAGAAGAACCGTTTCGGTAGCTTCTCCTGCGCAGTGTTCGACCACCGGTACACTCTGATCTGTAGCTGTCCGAGGGTTTCCGGTTCAAGGAGGACCAAACTGTTAAATAAAAATAAAGATTACAACACAGGAGGCTCAGATGCAAAAATTTACTAGTGTACACCAGGAGGCAAAAAACGTACAAGTACAGAATTTTGTCTGACAAGATACAGGAAGTATACAATTCTTATAGTTTCTACTTTCTAGTTTGTGCCCACCTTTCTGACGTGGTTAGTCACAGGGCACCTACATCACTATGGTTCACAACATCCTATTCATAAAGATTGCTGATGTTACATATTTTAAAAAAGTTTTCCCTCGGGAATAATATAGCCTTGCAAAGCACCTGGTCAGTTATAATGTCTTTCTGTAAATGTTACTCCTTCAAGGTTTCAGGCCTGCTTGAATACAATAGCTGGTTCAGTCTTGTAATACACTTCTTTGTTCTTCTTGCAACATTCTCCCAACAGCTGCGTCTTATCTTGATAACATTTACAAGGCCAATTGTCCCAAAGGAAGGAGAAGAAGATTTTCAATGCTTTATACATTTAATTTCCTGACCCAGCAGATAATCATTAGTGAAAAACATAAGCTTGCTGAGCTGGCTACTGCCAGGGTCAGAGTTCAAATACACTGCAGTTCCAAAGCTTCAAGCAACTACATGTAAAATCATTCTTATTGCCATATTAATAATAGAATAAAATACATTATACACGATTTGCTTTTTAACTAGCACTTTATATATGTTCAAATACATATTTTTCTAACAGTTCTTAATAGGAAATGTTTTTTTTAAGTTTCATTCAAAGATATTGGAGGTTGAGGATCAGTCTAGAAGTGCAAACACTGATTGGCTAACTGAGGAATTTAGAAGCTAAGGTTTGTTATGGCAACGTACCTCTACATCATCTGAGTCTTCTTTCACAGACCACAAAGATTTATGACAGGATAAATGAGAAGTTTCTCTGGGCATCTTTAGCCCTGAGTCATCCAGATGTGGAGTTTCTGTGACTTTTGATCTTGAATATGGGCTTAACCTGATTATATATACCTGGGTGTGTAGATTGTAGCATGTTTAACACATTGGGAACTCTTTTTATGGTCTAAGTGCAAGTTATTTACAATGCAAGTGTGTCAACTCAAGCATTATTTCCAGCTTACAACACACACACACACACACACACACACACACACACACACACACACACACACACACACACACACACACACACACAGACACACACTCCAGGTCATTTCAAGTTCAGATTAGTTTTTAAAGTCTCTCAGAAAAAATCCAACAGTCCACATAGTTGCTGTCCTTAGTAGTACAGTTCAGAAAAAAAATGCATATAACCTCCAAATGTAGTCACAAATTAGACTCCTGGTAAATCACTGATTGTGCCTTATTTTGACAAGCAGTTTGTCATCATGAATGTTAGATTGAGGTTCATTTAACATTAGTTGGTTGGACTGTTCAAACAGGCAGTACATTTTTAGTGTGTTTTCCATATTCACCACTGTAGTGTGACTGTGAAGTTGGTGTATATATAATTTAATTGTGTGGGGATCCAAGGGGCTTGCCCTGCTGTGAAAAGGATTTTTTTTTTTTTTTCCTTGTTTCAATTTTCAGAAGTCAAATAGACTTCTGATACTCCATGGGAAAATCAGTAGCTTCTTCTGATCTTTTGGTCTGCTTGAGAGGCAAATGGTTCTACCCCTTTAAGCTGTAGGCCTACTTTTAAATAGCATCTGTGCAAGTATTTTACATTTGCCTACCTGCTAGAAGATTTCATTACTGTACTACATATATTACATAGTGAATAGACAGCATGCATGGCTATTATAGGAGTTTACTGCCTTACTACATAGTACATAAGCAATTTTACACAAGTGAAACGGTCATGAATGTGTGTGTGTGTGTGTGTGTGTGTGTATGTACATACGTGTATATATATATATATATATATATATATATATGTACACAGATACACAGACACACACACACACACACACACACACACACACACACACACACACACATATGTATGTATATTATATAGAATGTTATGACAGGGTCAGCAATTGTAACCTGCTTATTATGTGTGTGAGAGAAGGATGTCAAGAAACTCACCTGAATAGGTGAATCTTGGCATCCATATTGATAACACATAATCATAAGTTACAGTCAGAGATCTCATCATAATTCTTTGTAGTACATGGAGATTTATCTTCTCCATGTGCTATTAGTAGATCCAGGAACATACAATTAAAAAAAATGCAAAGTGTTGTGTTGTCTTTAAAAGCCATTAAAGCAGTGGGGAAGCAGTTTACATCATTATGTATTCCGTCTAAGGGAAGTAGTTTGTTCCCAAATACATTTTAGTGGCAGTAAACTAGTAGACAGCTGACAGAAATTAAGTTGAAACAAAACTGTTTCAAGTTCTGCTGCTGTTGTTTACCAGCCAGCACTATCAACTTTCAGTGACAGATATGATCTTAACAGCAAGTATGGAGTCCTTAACTAATGGGCACAGGCAGCTTCTAAATGCTTTATCCCATGCATGGGTCCCTTTAAATTATCTATGGTTGTTGTTGTTGTTTGTCTTTCGGCTTTTTCCCGGTTAGGGGACGCCACAGTGGAACTCCGGTCCGCTAATGATTGGCAGCAGATTTTCAGGAAAGCTGAGGTGCCAGTTCAACGTCCAACCTTCAACGAAGGCACGCCCATTTACACATGTCTTTCGAACGCCCACCCAACCGTGGGGAGGACATGCAGACTCCACACAGAAGGCACTCCCCACACTCCAGCCGGGAATTGAATGGAAGAACCTCTTGCTGTGAGGCAACAATGCTACCGCTGCACCACCGTGGATTAAATTATCTATGGTATGATGCAGAAATCCAAAAAGAAGACAAACTGGCCACAAAACTATCACAAAGGCAGCAGGATGGATCCAAACACAGCTGTTTTGTAAACCAACACAAAGGCAGCAGGATAGATCCAAGCACAACTTTATTCCAAAAAGAAACTGGATTAGCGCTTTTGTTCTGATATTTTAAAACTTCATCCGAAGTGATCTGTCCTGTTGCCATTGTGTTGGTTTTGTGATCTATGGCATGTCCTGATTATTCCCATTACAGGTAATATATAATTATCGACAATAAGATGTGTAATACCAATCACTAACCAAATGGGATAGATTAATTCAAGCACAAAAAGGGAAATTGTCTTGGCTTGAAATGGCCTGCAAGGGCAGCTAGCCTTCTGCTGACCTGTGAACCTATAAACTGATGAAAAATTGTTAAGCACCCTTCTAAGTATTGTTACGATTGGGTCTCACAAGGATATCATTTAACTGATATTGGAGTGTATTAACAGTGCTGCATGCACTGGATATGTTTATAATGTATTTCTGCATGTACTGTATTTATATATATATATTTATTGTGTGTATGCATGTCACGTATTTCTATACATGTTTGTGTGTATAGTTGCAACTGTACACATGTCTACTTCTAAATTTCTAACTTTCAAATTGTCAACTTTCTTATGGTCGAGACCATATGATCAAAGTTTAAATAAAAAAAATAAATAAATAAAAACAAAATTTTTTTTATGTTTTTTCCCCTGCACCCCCCCCCCCACACCCCTGCTACTTAAATACACCAACTCCAAGATCAAACTACAGCGAGGAAAATGGTAAATATACCGTTCCATGCTGTACAGCGATCTCCATCTCCATTTAAATGGTTCAAACTTTCAAAACTTCGATCATATAGTCTCAACCATAAGAAAGTCGATGTTTTGAAAGTTCAAAATGTAGAATTAGACCCATACACTATATATATATATATATATATATATATATATATATATATATATATATATATATATATATATATGATATTTATATTCTACCAGCTTTCAGACCCCACCACCACTAAATATCCTATGGCCCTGCATCTTCTTGCTTCCTTCTTGATTCCTACTTCCCCACTACCTGCCATCAATAAAATGCAGATCCCTGTACTTAATCATGCTGCTACTCAGTTTTTCTGCAGTTTTCTCATCCTACTAATTTGTCTGTTAACTTACCGTAACACTCAACATATCTCCAGTTCTGTCCCATCCACCTATCCATACTTCCTCCCTAAACTCTCCACACATTGCACCAAACCTGTTTTAATGATATCCCTCACCTTTACCCTAAATTTAGACTAATAAATGCTTTTATAACTCATATCAAAATAAATTTAAGTGGGAAAATAATCTTCAAAAAAAGAATCAATAATACCCCAATATGCTAAAATCCTCCTTGTAGGAGACCTTGCCCCACCTGTCACAATCAACATCAAGACAATTCTCTTCTACACACTACTGTAACCCCACAATGGTCAACTACCAGCCCAGCTAATCTAACTTTTGCCACCATAAATATTAGAAGCATAAGAAATAAAACTACTGATCTATATGCCTGGATCATCCAACACAAACCTAACGTTCTCGTTATAATTGAAACTTGGCTTAAACCCAGCATAAGCAACCCTGAAATTACACCCCCTTGCTATAATATCATCCGTAATGACCATATAAAGAGGAAAGGTGTTGGTATTACTGTAATATTTCCAACAACTACTACATTTCACCCAATAAAAAACAGTACCAAAATTCAATTCAGTAGAGGTTATTATTTTCCTGAAAATAAACAATATAAACAGATATGTATTATTGTCTTTTATATCCCTCTTGGTGACAATACAGCTGTGCTGGAAGATAGCCTAAATTGTATAGTCATAACAATTCCACAAGAAGAAAAAATACTACTAAGTGATGTCAATAGCAATTGGTTGGACATTACTTCTAACTCCCCTACATCTAGTGTGAACTTATACAGTTTCATAGAACGAATTAATAACCCCATACATTGTAGCAAAAAATCAAATTCTTTCTTATACTGGATCCTAGTATCAGAACCCAGCAAATTCACCACCACAGGTACAATGTCAGACTTTCTTAGTGACCTTCTCCCAAACTATACAACCCATCTCACGTATTGACTTAAGCAGCATGATCATAAAACAACACACAAACCAAAGGATAAAAAGGTCAAAGACAAACCATTCACTAAAAACTACAAGAAAAACCCAGCCAAGTTAGAGTTTTCACTGTGTGATACCTTAAACCTCCTATAATGAAGAGAGGAAGTTTAAGATATCACTCGGTGAAAACTCTAGCTTGGCTGCGTTTTTCTTGCAGGTTTTATAAAACAATACACAACCTGTGCAAGTTTAGCCCAGAAATATTCATTACTAATGTATCATCTATTAACTGGAACATCCTAAAAATCCTCTCCTTAGATGATGCTGTAAATTAATTCAATACAACTTTCTTAAATATCCAAAATAGCCTTGCACCTCCTAGAAGGAAGAGGCTAAAAACAAATAATATAATTTGGCTATCCAAAAAGAGTAGAATGCTATGCAGGATACAGGAAAAGCAAGGAAAGAATGTCAAAAATATAAAACACTACAGTATCTAGCAAACTTCAGAATGTTCCACAACCGCACTAACAGGCAAATAAATGAAGGCAAAAGCTATACCATAACAACATTCAGAACAGTAGTGAACACAGCTCTAAAAAATTCTTGCCAGCCATTAAAGAAATCTTACATCTCAGCCAAAAATTCAACCGTAATCCCTCTCACAATAATTTACCAGTCAAACTGCAGTAAAATTAAACTCAGCAGCCCTAACCATCAATTCCCCAACATCTAATCTCAGCCATGCCCTACTACCACATTTCACCATATTCACTTTCACCTTCAAACCTGTGCCCACATCCTGTATAAAACTACTCTTAAAAAACTCAAGCCATGCTATACTTCAGCTGATGACTTCCCAAGTGAGTACCTTAAAATAGCAGCCAATAGCATTGCCTATTCTGTCTCTGTCCTTTAAAATAGGTCAGCCCAGGAATCCCCTGTTGCCTCTCTCTGGAAATAAATCACACTTTATCCCTGTACACAAAGGAGTAAATTCAACAGACATCACTAACTTTAGACCTATAGCAGTCTTATCCTCCCAGAGCTTAACAATGCACTGAAAATCTATTCAAACAATTGATAAACTATCTACTACAGAAAGATCCCTTGTCTTTCACACAACACGGCTTCTGTCCATCCATTAGTACTAACACTGCACTTCTAACCTTTATAAATACTGTCAATAAAGCTATAAACAACAGCAAACTAGTCTCCTCTAGACTTGTCTAAAGCCTTTGACTTTAAATGTCATCAGTAGGTCTATCTCAACCCACCTTTCCATGGTTCAAAAGCTACTTGTCAAATAGGTATCAGTCAGTAAACTGGCACTCTGTCCTCTCTCTAGACCTCATAGTCACCACCGTTGTACCACAAGGGTCTATCCTTGGTCCCATCCCCTTTAACTTTCTCACCAATACCCTCCACACATCCACACTACAGGCCTCTATAAAACAATATACAAATGACTCCACACTTATATGCACATCTGACAATCTGGCACACCTCATAAAAATTACTCGGGAAGCTTTAACACTGACTGAAACATGGGTTTGTAACTAACAACTCATGCTCAACCCCAGACCCCCCCCCCAAAAAAAAAAACTACTTATTTTCCCCAAATTCCTCTTTCATGAAAAAAACAAAATTGAAATTGAAGTCACTTCTTATAGCAAATTATTAGTGATGATAGTGGATGATAATCCTAAATTTGACCTGCATGTAGAAAATTGCATAAAAAAAAATCACCAAAAACTAGGGGCTGCTTTACAGAGTCAAAAGCTTTCTCACCAACACAACTAAAACAATGCTTGCCATCACTTACTTGCTCTCTTCGCTACTTTATGATGCTCCTATCCTTACTAACCTCTAGGCATCACAAAAAGCAAAACTTGAAAAATGCTATAGTAAAGTGGCTAAATTTGCAGCAAATACCTCTTTCAGAACCCACCACTTTATATCACCAAAAAACCTAAATTTCTTAGAGCTACCCAATTAACTAACATATACACAGCATCTTAGCAGCTATACAGTTATCCAGCTTGTCTGCCACTAAATACCATACTGCACAAGTATGTTCCCAATGGAACATTAGGATCCAATGACCAAAAACCCCTCTCTGTCCACAAACCTATCAAATCTGCTGGGCATGGTCTGTACTCATACCATGTTGCTAAGGCAGTGACGGCAAACATTTTGGGCTCGGCATGTCAAAAAGTCGGAAAATGCCTAACTTGACTCTGCTGGTGTGTCACACCCCCCAGAAAAATAAATAAAAAATAAATAAATAAAAATAAATAAACAGCATAGCTCTCAATACATCAGTGTTAAATCTCAACAAAATCAGGGACCAGTCTAGAAATAAGAGACATGGATAGTTTTAAACTACTAGTACTATTGATTTGAGACACTGACAGAAAAAATGAATCTGAATTAATATACATTTTCTGAAGTAAAATACGTCTATAAATCTAATTATTGTCATTATTACATGTAAAAAGTCACCAGTTTTAGGAGGGATTAAGAGGGAGAGTTGAGAGTAATGTAAAACAGCACACTCTTAGAAATGCAGACTACTTGCCCTTTGCAGAAGTGTAACTACGAACAGAAAACAATGTCAGCACTGCCCTTTGCAGACTATATTGAGACAGTATATCAAAATAGTCTTTGAGGTTAATAACTTCCTTACCTCTGCAGGAGTGTTGTTGAACTGGCTCTTGGTGAAAAATAATTCAATGCACTTCACACGAGCAATGAATGGAAAAGTAGTTTCTTTGGTAACTCAGGTGTTGGTGAATGCTGGTGTGTCACCCAAAATGTCATGGCGTGTCACCTTTGACACACGTGTCATAGGTTCGCCATCACTGTGCTAAGACCTAGAACTCCTTACCTGTATCCAACAGGTCAATGCCCTCCTTCCAGTCCTTTAAAACCATTCTGAGAGACTTCCTTGACAAAATCCTCCGCAGTTCTTGCTGAACACCACGATAAACTATATCCCTAAATATGAACAAGTGCCTTTTCATACCTTGTTTGTATCTTTCGGCGTTTCCCGGTTAGGGGTTGCCACAGCGGAACACCGGTCCGCTAATGATTGGCAGTAGATTTTTACGTACTGGCTTGCCGGGTCTAACGCACAACCTTCAACGAAGGAACGCCCATTCACGGATGTTGCTACACAGAAGACGCTCTAACTAAGAATCGAACGGGCAACATCTAACTGTGAGGCGACAATGCTACCGCAGCTCTTTATGTGTCAACCAAGAGGTGTTCGATGAAACACCTCTTCGGTCTTTTAATATAGCCCATCTCTCACAGCCTTTCCAAGTACAGCCTATCTTAAAAAAGGTCCCAGGCTGTAGGACTAAGTTAGGTCCCAAGTGCAGCTGTGAACTCCACATATTTCTTTCAAGTCCTAATTCCAAAGTTAGCCCTGACTGTGCTGTCTCAAACCATGATCCAAGGTGTTCAGGCAAGCTTCAGCCCACTTACACTGAACCAACAGGTAAGGAATGATGTGTAGCAATCAGTGCATTGTTAAACTGAGTAATACATGTGTTTGCTTGATTAATTGTTGTGAGAGTATTCCTACACTCCATGCTGCAACACACTTAAAGGCAAATTACACATTCTTTTTTCACTTGGCATGTCACAGCTACCCCCCTCCCAACACAAAACTAGGTTTTTTTGACTCAGGATGATGAGCTGAAGGCACTTTCAACGCATCGACATTTTGATTGGCTGTGTGTGGTCTGTGGAGCATGTGTATTAAAAGGACTAGTAGGAGAGTGCCCAACAGCACAATTTTGTATTTCCATCAGTCTGCATACTTAACCATTTTAATGGGGCATGATCTGTTACCAGATTAAATTGTTTACCTAACAACTAATACTGCGGGGCATAGATAAGCCACTTTATTGCTAGACATAGTCTTTCAGCAGCTGCCTATCTCCTTACTGCATTACCTATTTTTCTGCTGATACAGCACACAATACATCCCTCATCTTGAATGTCTTGAGATGACATTCCTTCCAAATATAGCTCCGACATATCTGTATACAGGGTAACATCAAGGCATAACTACCACAGGTTCACAACACAGGATCCTTTAGTTTATTAAATGCTCTCTCTGCCTCTAGAGGATGTCACACTTTGACAGGAGTTTTCTGTCTTGTGAAATCTGTAAAATAGCAAGCACTAGTCATCAAATATGTCTTTCACCATCTCTAGTTTATTTTCCTTAGCATTCAAAGTGATACCTGTTTGTCTTATAGTCTGTAACAGCCTGTACATTTGGTAAGAGATACTCCAGATCATCTGAACAAATGACCATGTCCTCCAGATATGCTAAAGCATGACTGGCACTGTGGCTTCAGTATTTTATTCACCAGCCTCTGAAAAGTGGCTGGGGCTCCATGTAGGCCAAATTGTAACACTGTGTAATGGAGCAGACTGTTAGGAGTTACAAAAGCTATATATTTTTTTCTTTAGTAAGTGGAATTTGCCAGTATTCCTTTTCTAAGTCCAGTGTTGTCAAGCATATGGTCTTTCCTAGGTTCTTTATTAATTCATCAGTTCTGGGCATGGTGTGGCTGACAAACTTTGATATTCTATTCAGTTTCCTAAAGTCATTTCATAATCTGATTTTTCCATCAGGCGTAGGAACTAGCACTGTTGGGTTGCTTCATTTATTCTGTGACCTTTGTATCACACCTAGTCTGAGCATTTAAGTGTTTCTTTAAAGTCTGGTATTCTATAATGTTCTTTATCTAATCTTCAATTCAGGCATTGTAACTGTTATGTTCTGTCAGTTTAGTTCTCCAAGGCAATTTGGAAAGTATTTTTTATTTCATAAGATAAATTCTCTTACTCCCTGCTTTTGTACTTTTGAGAAATAGTCCTCAAGCTGTACTTCAAATAAAGACTCCCTAGCCTCTCCTGGATGAACATTAGTTTACAAGCTGCCTGCAGACTCCTGTACCTCCTTTCCTGGTGTCAGTGCATTAGAGTGACATATTTGCTCTGTCTTGCTCTTTCTCAGGTACCTACCTTTTAGTTAAGTGCATTTATTATTTCCTTCCCCTCAAATGGCCCCTGTCATTTAGGCAGCAGTTTCTTTTCTCTGGCAGGAACTAGCACTTGATCTTTTGGTTTAAAATCTCTAAGTGAGGCATTGTTATTATAAACTTGTTGAATTTCCTTGTTCATCTACATGTGCTCCTTTACTATGGCCATTGCAAATTGTAATCTGTCTTGCAAACTAACATAGTGTTCTGTCACACTTTGAAATGCAGTATGTTCTTCTTCCCAAATTTACTTAACAGTATCAGGCAGCCCTCTTCTATTCTTGCTGTATAAAAGTCAGATGGCTAAGCCCAGCTAAAGCTTTTGGAACCCTGATTACAAACAGTAAGTGTTGTAAGAACTGGTCCCAGTTTTTACTATCCACTTCAGCAATTTTTCTTAACATGGATTTATTTGTTTTATTAACACCCTTCACTAATCATCCATCTGTCAGTCCCTTCACTAATCATCTATCTGTCAGTCGGTAGGCTAATGTCTTTAGTTGCTAAATTTTAAAGAACTGACACAAATGATGAAATGAAAAAAAAAAAATGACCCTTGACATAAAGGGAGAGCTTTGGCCAGTAAGATACTCTGGAGAATAACAGTTCCAGTTCTTTGGCAATAGCTTTAGCTTTGTGCACTGGCACTTTTTCTGGAAATTTTGATTGCATAGTCCTTTCTGACCAATATGCACCGATACCCAATGCTACATTTTACTAGTGGCCCTGCAATATCCATACCAGATGGTACCTGCACAATAGGCATTGAGATCAACATACTTTTACATCCAGGATGAGGTGTGGTTTTCTGGCATTCTGGACAAGAAGCACACACATTTTCTTTGTTTAATGATGTCAGGCTAACACTATCTGGCTAGTGCTCTTGCCTTAGTTTTGTCCATTCCCAGGTGACCTCACATGACTGTTGGCTAAATTCATTATTAATATCATATAAGGGTTTTGCACTAGTAACTGCTGTATAATATTTTTCCTTTTCTTTACCTAGTGCATGTAAGATGTCATATTTTAGCTCAAATTTGGATGAGAAGCAATTTGAACATTCTATTCACTATCCCCCCTACGACCTTGGTCACAGTCTCTCTTGCTTTTTTAAGTATCAGTTTTCCATTGTGTTTTATTTTTAAGTTTATGTGACTTATTTGTAAGTGCACTAACTCAGTGTTACATTCTTAAGTAACTTTTGTTGAGGTGGAAGATGTAGTTTGTTCTCTAAAAACACTAGCACTGCATCATCATCTGTATCTTCCCTACAAATAGAACTTCTAACAAAAATCACTTTCTGATTTACTGTCTCTGTTATCAGTGCAGGCCTATTGAGTGCGGTCTTCTCTTTTAGGTTGATCTCCTTCTACCTTCATTTGACCGTGTCAGTTTCTTTTTCTTCTATATGTCACCCTTCTACTGCGCTAGGCATATCGGAACAAAATTTATCAATAACTTTATTTCTTCCTTGGCTAATGGGTACATTTTGCCAAGATTTTCCCTTACTTTTTCCATGGACACCATCAGAAATATGTTCAGAATTCTGCATTCTCCTGCTTTCCTCAGTTTTTTAATATTCATTTTATTTTGAAGATCCTCAGACAGCTGCTCTACTTATGCTTGTTTCATTTTCTGTGCTAATGCTTCTTGTATGTCTGTCTGTCTGCAGAGTTCTCTCATATATTGATACTTGTTTCAGTGTTGCCTAGCAGTTCATCTTCAGTTTATTCACATATATCTGTTACAGTTTTGGATTTATGTTTCTCTGTCATCAGAGCATGCATCTGATAAGAGACAGGATATTTTTTACTAGCTACAATACACTTCTATTCCCTTTTGCAACTTCTGTGTCAGCTCACTTCCATGGCCTTTTTCTGGTTTTGATTCTGGATCTCTATATAGAGTGTCACTACCTTGCTGTCCCTCTGCTGACTGGATGTATCAAGCTGCTGATATACCTCTTTCTTAAGTGTATTAGCCTACCACAGAGTGTCAGTAGATTCTTCTTCTTCCCGTATTTTCTTGCTTTAAAACTGTAATGTCAGATGATGAGCCAAATCAGGAGTTTCAACCAGAGGGTGTAAACAGTTTTCCTAGAGCTGTCTGACTTTCTACATGTATAGGTGAGTATTCTTTTCCGTCACCATGAATCCACATTTTCTCCACTTTTTGTTTTTTTACTGATCTTATGCTTATATACCATGGGGACCCTGATAAGGATAATCATGCTTCCAGAATCTAATGGACCTTGAACCTCCCTTCCTTCTAAAAATACATTTAATTCTGCTAGCTTGTATTTAATGCAAGACCATAATATTAACTCAGTTATTCTAACTGTAGCCTTGTCTCAGTCTATGGGAACAGCTCCTTTTAAAGCATGCATTTCTGTGTCACATATCTACCAGTAGTATTTTCTACAGTATTGGTAGCACAGAACTTAGCAATGTGACTGCCACACATTTGAAACAAGTTAACAAATGACTTGCTTGCTGCTTTTGGTACCAGATGAGGTGATCTTACTGCAGTTTTAGATGCAGAAGCAGCAGACAATTCATACTACATATTGTGTAATTAACTAATAAGTATTCTATTAAAAGTACTAGCTTATCAGAGTTCCTGGGATCACAATGCAGTACCCATGTTCTTGCTGTTCTAGGCAAAGCTGTTGTAAGCTTGCATGCTGCTAAAATTTATAACACTTTCACTTTGCTGTTGCCATTGTGCTCTAATCAAAGCTTTAAAATGTGTCTTTAAATCATGCATCTTTAACCATAAATCAGTTTATCTGCATTAAAAGACAGTTATAAAACTTGATTGCTTTTATTTCAAGGGTATAATTTGTTATAGTCCAGCTAATCACTTCCTTCCATTTTACTTTATGTTTTGAGAACCTGTCCTATCAGCATGACAGGATTTTTGGTCCTGATTCTCTGTGGTGGCATACTACTCAAAAGCCACCAGGTAGTCCGACGGGTTATCCTCTCTGGTTAGGTTATTCGTAGTAGGTACAGTCTTGGGATTGGCAGCTACTTGGCCAATACAACTAGTTGTGGGCAGACAACGCCCTGGTCTTAATTTCATTCATTGATTAAATAATTAATTTATTTAACTAGTTCATTGGCTGCTTTTATAGTTGTTGCTGTAGTTGCAACACATTTTGGCAAGTCCCCATCTGCAACTTCACAAGTTCTTGCAACAATTCCTTCACCACACCAGAAATTAAATAAAGTGCTCTAGAAAATTAGTAGCTCAAATATGGTTTGCACTTATTAGCAAATCTAATACAAGAATCTGGAAAATGGCTAGTTTCTGAGCAGCTGCTCTTACAAAACCAATAGTGTAAAGTCTATTAAGGCAGTGGTGGCTCAATTTCTGTAAAAAAAAAAGATTAGTTTTTCATAACTTCACAAGGAAAATAAAAATTATTAACCTACTTGACTTGAAACAAAAAGAAAACGGTACCTTTGGTTATTTTTTCATTAACTGGTATTATAGTCTGCCAAAGCCTTTCTAAGTAGAGTCTGTCTTTAAAAGAAAAAAAAAACATGTCCCAGACTTTAGTGCTCTGGTAGTCCCCAGTTGCAGCTCTATACTGTAGTAGATGTTTCTTTCAAGCATAATTCCCCAAATTAGCCCTGAATAGGGTGTCTTACTCCATGCTTCCTGAGTTTTCCAGGCAAGCTACACTCTGAACCTCAAGATGAGGAATGGGCTTCATGATTCTAGCCCTCCAGGCTGTTTCCGTCTATAGTGGCAATTAGTGCCCTGATAAGCAGACTAATACCCGGTGTTATTCTTAATTATTCTCACACACCATACTAGAGCACAGTTAAAGGCAAGTTCCACATTTTTTCATTCACCCATGTCACAAAATATACACATGTACATAAACACGTGTGTGTGTGTGTGTGTGTATGTATGTGTATGTGTATATATATATATATATATATATATATATATATATATATATATATATATATATATATATGGGCCCCATTCAAAACATTGAAGTACCAGAATATTGAATCCGCTTTTATCGAGATGTCATTGCCAAATCTTCAGTATATTGAACTCGTGGAACAATGAAAACCAACCCTGGGAAAAGAACCACTTGGCCACCATGGTGAACCTTGCCCTTTCTCAACTGTAGTGCAATCTTGGAGTTGGTATATTTACTAAGAAGGTATGTTGGGCCAAAGCCCTCAGTTTGAGGTTTTTCTTGTTTTGCTGTTTGTTGTTTTGTCCTGATGGTCAAGTGGTTTACCCGGGGTTAACTTTCGTTGTTCCAGGAGTTCAATGTTGTGAAGATTCATTGAAGTTGTCTCGATGAAGTTCAAGTCATTATTCTGGTGCTTTGATGTTTTGAATGGGATTCATTTATAAACAAACATATATGTGTGCACATATGTTTTGATATGTGTCTGTATTTAAAATATATATCTATATCAGTCTATCTGTCCACACACACACACACACACACACACACACACACACACACACACACACACACACACACACACATAATTTACATATAGATATGTGGGAGAATTACATTTGATCAAACATTTGTAATATTGAAAATTTGAATGTCTCTTATGCCAGCAGAATTGATTGAATGATCATAAGATTGCTTCTCCTGCCATTACCATGTATGAGGTTGTAGTACAAAGGAGAGTGAGAATTTACCCTTACCCTACTGCCCTACTGTTGTGTGATCTTGGAGTTGTTATATATAATTAATAGAGGGTGCATGAGGTGCATCCCGATAGATGTTTTTCTGTTAGATATTTTGACGCTTTGAAATTTTTATGTACATCCATGTATTATGTGTATATAGATATATAGAAATATTGTATATGTATGTGTGTGTGTGTGTGTGTGTGTGTGTGTATTGGTCACCTGTAGTCGGTCAAAGTGCATTCTTTTTTTTTTTTTTTTTTTTATGGCAGTTGAAATTAAATGCATTCAGAAAACCAGGACTTAACTACTATTGCTGTATTAAGTGTGTGTTGAATTTACGTAAGTAGCCATACAATCTATAACTTTTTTTAGGGAATTTTTTGAGGAATATTTTTATGTACTAAAAATAATCTAAGTAATAATAAAAATGATATGCAGAATGTGTATAAATATATATATATATATATATATATATATATATATATATTTAGTTACTTTAACCTCGGGTCTGCTTTGATTAGATTTATTGCATCACACCAGAGATTTAAATTGTAAATTCAAAACACACATTTTTTTCATACCATTATTACCATGTAATATTGGTATAATTCCCCATTTACCATACTGGAGGACACTCATGTACACTCATGCAGGGATGTCGGGAGGCATATGCACTGTACTGATTTCAGTACAACTTTTGTAGAAGGGGGGTAGCTTTTATTTATTTGTAAGTGCATTTGGAAGGCAAGGATGTGTGTGTGTGTGTGTGTGTGTGTGTGTGTGTGTGTGTGTGTGTGTGTGTGTGTGCACCACCATTTCTGAAGCAGATTTGCTTTTCTAATGGTTTTTTGATGTTTGTCCAGGTTCTTTGTGATACAGCTGAGTGTCAAGCTGCAGGTGTTGTAAAGGTGGATGCTGTAGTCTGTTTTGGCAAAGATATCTAGTAGTAACTATGAACCTGTTATCAGTTTGCCATCCATTGTTTGCTAGCAGAAGCTGGAATTATGTAGATGGCTTCACACCCGCACACTTTTATACATTACTAGTTTACTTCAGCCACTGTTTTGTGTATTTTTGTGTGTTTTTCTACTAGTTTTCATTGTATAAACATGTTTTTGGACAGTAAACATGAAAACTGTCATGACAGGTTTTTTTTTGTAAAACACTGACATTTTTTCTGAGCTGTTGATAATTTCATTTTTATGTACACTAATACACATGGATGGCTATTTACTAGATATTATTAGACAGATGTATTTTTATATTTATAGCATTCTAGTTTGATTATGTTTATGGTTAGATAGCTATGTGCTCATAGGTTCATAGGTTCATAGGTTCATACTAGGCTATCTGCCCTAGGGCATTTATAAGCCTAGCCAGAATATGTTTGGCTTTCGCCACCCATTTTAAATTTATTTTGCTATGCCCTTTTTCGAGGTTAGTATACTGTGCCTGTGTCTAACAGTGACACAGAAGTGATACCCGGGGTAAACCTACGATCTCCCATCCACTCATCAAGATTCCTCTTGAAGAGAGTCAATGAGGGACTCTGCCTAACCTGGACTGGGATTTTATTCCAGAGTGAAGGGAGCCTCTGGGTTATGAATCTGTCCCTCCAGCATGTCCTATTTATTTCAGTGCTGAGGTTCAAGTCCCTCGAGCGCGTAGCTCGATGGGATTTGGATTTTCTGAGGTGCAGCATGTCCATTAATTCCGGTTTGGACATGGCTTTATACATCAGGCACCGAATTGCTTTTCTTGATTTCAATACTTATCACAGACCTGATGAAGGCTTTATTGCATTAGTTAGCCAAAAGCTATTTTAGTTTAAAGTCTTTTTAGGTATATGTTATGCTTTTCTTAATACATGATCCTAGAATGTGGGTTGCAAAGAGACAGTGTTTTCTTTAAATAGGATTCAGTTCGATCTAATCAGTAATAATGTGTGGGGGTGGGTATTTGCTGTTCTAAAATGCACTTTTATGGCCCTGTTTATATTGCTTGCTATGAATAGGCTGGTTTAAAATTAAACAATACGTATATTTTCCACACGTACTTCTAAGTATATAAAAGCTGATATGTTTAACATTGTTAAAATATTTCTGATTTTTTGTTACTGGGGATTGCTTGTTTGTGACAAATTAAGGTGTGTTGCTTTGGAACACTACATGGGTTTCATGATTTTTGAAAATTATTGTGACTGAACTCATCACCAAAGTTTTAAGACCACTAGTTTCTCTGTTATTTATTTATTGTTTTATTCTGCTTTAAAAAAACTAGGTTGAGTAAGTTCAGTCTGCTCAATTAGTATGTTTTTAGAAAAAACAAATGGTCAAACTGATATTTGGTCATTTACCATAAGTGTGTGTGTGTGTGTGTGTGTGTGTGTGTGTGTGTGTGTGTGTGTGTGTGTCTGTGTGTGTATGTGTGTGTATCTTGACAACTGGATGAGTAAACACAAATGTCACCAGGTATATTATATATGGCCTTGATGATGTTTGAGAGGTGAGCACTATTAAGTGCTTCTAAATGGTGGCAAGAACTTTTAAGCTTGCTTAAAAGCGTAGGAATCTTATGAGTCCTATTTCCCCTGATATTGTTCATAATCTGTATAGATGTGTGTAGGCATGTGTGTGTGTGTGTGTGTGTGTGTGTGTGTGTGTGTGTGTGTATATATATATATATATATATATATATATATATATATATATATAATATATACATATCTGTCTATCTAGATAGACAGATAGATGCACACAGCTATATACGATTACACCAAGCCCCACTAGCTGTGGACATGCATGTTTTGGCCTTCTTTTGACCTCATCAGCATAGCACAAGTAAACTGTTTGGCTATACTTCAGAAACACAGGGTCTTTACACCCATCTGATGTCCATTACCATTAAGGTGTCTGCAAAATATCCCAACTAACATCCAGAACCAAAAGTAAAAAGGTCATACAGACAAACCAATTAGTACTTTGGCTTTATTGGCCCGAATGTATCCACAAAGACTTAAAAAGAAAAAGTAAAAAGTCATGGGCATTCAGAAGACATATAGTTGAAACCCTTCATGCCCTTATGGATCATTTGCATATAGCCCATGGGCCTCTATTGCAGGAGGTTTAAAGTATCACACAGTGAAAACTCTAGCTTGGCTAGGTTTTTCTTGTAGTTTTTACTAATTGTTTTGTCTGTGTAACATTTTTCCTTTTTACTAATGCTATCTAAACTGGAAAAATTACTCAACCAGCCCAGCAACTACCCTACCATCTTGTTCCAGAGACTATTCACATGTTGATGGTGTCTTGTACCTGACTGTAATTTTTGACCAATATCTTACCTTATCAGAATATGTAAGTGAAGTTGCCCACTAAAAAAAACTCAAATAGGAGTACTGTAATGGCTGAAAAACACGCTGTCTATTGCAAACAAAATTGCTGTTGTCAGAGCTGTACTTATCCTACTACTAATGTAGTGAGTGACCTAGACAACCTTACTATTGCTTACTGATGAGTGGCAGTTTTTGCATCTGGCTGTCTAAGGGACTCCCACTACAGCATTGTACTTAAGAAATATGACTAGTTTTCTTTACCAAATGTTTTATCTTTTTTTTCCCACTCTCACTTTGCTTTTTCTGTCACTCACCATACCCTACAGCTTTCTTTTGCAGGTCTGTTCACCAAGTAAATATGTACATGTAGCCTTAGGTTATAAGAACAGTTCTTGTTTCATGTACACATTTGTGTTGTCAAATCTGTTGACATGCCATTTTACACCTTGCTGTCCATTTTTATGGCTTTATCTTTGCTGCTTCATCAGAGGTGCTGATTCATCAGTAAAGTTCAAAATGTCGAGAAAACATACATGTATTTAGTTGCAGCCATTGTGAGTACACTACAGACCAGCCTAGCGTAAACTTGACTAGAACAGAATTCTCTCTCCCTCTTTCTGCACTGTTATTCTCTGCATGCCTGTAACTTGCAGGCAGTTCACACTGTAGCTCATTACAAAAATTGCTCATTATCAAGTCATGAATGAGACTGTGATTGATATAGCATTCTGCTGTGAATAACTGCTTGTTAAACCTATAATTAATGTACTTCTCATAGTTAACAGTATGGGAGATGATCTGTTTCTGGTACTTTTGTCAGAACTAAGCAGTTTAGTTTTTCTTACAACTTGAGTATTGTATTCACTGTTTATCTTTGTACCATCTTGCTGGAGTCTCTTGCTCCTTCAACTTTCTTTAAAAAAAGGGCCATCGTCTCATTGGGATCTACTTGGCTTACAGTAATCTGACAGTTTGACAAAGAGGTTTAGGATTACGAACTGCTGGTTTTAGATCCCACAGCAGTCCTGAGTTTAACCTGCAGTGGTGGTGCTGCGGTAGCATTGTCGTCTCACAGTAAGACGCTGTCCGGTTCAATTCTCAGCTAGAGCGTCTTCTGTGTGGAGACATGCGTGAATGGGTGAACCTTCGTTGAAGGTTGTGCGTCAGGGCTGGTAACTCGGCACGTAAAAATCAACTACCAATCATTAGCGGACCGGAGTTCTGCTGTGGCGACCCCTAACCGGGAAAAGCTGAAAGAAACAACAACAAAAAAAGCAGTCCTGAGTTTGATTGCCACTGCCTTCATTTGCCTATTGCGTGATTTTGACCAAGTCGCTTAACCAGACATTGTTCTTGGTTACCCTGAATGGGGAATGACTGTTCCATGGGCTTACCTGGCTAGCAAATAGTTTATTATTATTATTATTATTATTATTATTATTATTTGAGCTTAGGAACAGTTTTTATAAGCAGGACATTTCAGATAAATACTGAATTGAATTACTAGCTTGAAAATGCAACTTCCCAGAGGAAAGTGTATATGTGATGGGGAACATCCTCCATAATTCAAAGACAACATTATTGATTTGCATTTTACCTGCATTACTTGTAGTGCTATAGCCCTGTCTCACGTAATTGCACATCAACTACCCACTTGTCGCTCTCCAGAAAAGCAGGTGGTGACTGACACAACCTGCCACTTCTCCTCTATGGCCAGCTGCCAGAGACAAAGTGAGAAATGAGCATTGCCAAGGTCTCGGATCACATTAACAGCTTTGTAGAATGTGGCTGGTTAAGTCAGCACTTTGCTGACTGAATAGACTGTTGTGAATCCATGTATTCAGTGATTTGTGTAACACAAAACTTGTGCACTGGCAATTTTTAATGAATAGTCTTGCATTGTGTGTGTGTGTGTGTATATATACATACATATAGATATAGATATGTCATTCCAGGCTGGGATATTATGTTGTTTAAGTAATTAACTGTGTACTTGTAGTCATTTGTATACACTAAAGGGCATTGTACTTCTAATCTGTCATGTGTTAGTTCTAGAACTCCTCATTGTGTACACTGTTTGCACAGTTTTGCAATTTTTGTCAGGACTCATAAATGTGGTATGCATTACATAGGGCAGTAGTACCAAACTAAGACCATAAAAGAGCAAGATTAAAAGACAGCAGCATACCTTATTTACCAGTTTACCTGTTTGAAAGCCTTATGAAAAATGGTAGTAGAACATGCATATCTATCTATGAAATTCAGTGACTGTGCAGTTCAGAAACAGGCTGAATGGGCACCTGAAGTATCAGTGGAGATAGTGCTGCAGTATAGAAGTCAAGGCCTACTGAGCAGACAGAAACCATTGACCAAAAAGCAACAGCAGTACTTTCACTGATGTCAGTAATGCAAGAGAACTAGCAACTGTTACATATACAGCTTCTCCAGACACTCCTGGCATGGAGAAACACAGCTGTAGCCCACTACAGTTCATATAAACGCGTGCGTACACACAGACACACAGACACACACACACACACACACACACACACACACACACGCACACGCACATGCACACACTTACACTTACACATAGACTTGGAAGCCATTGATACAATGGATGGCTTTGGGAATACATAACTTTCATTACTTCAGACT
Organism: Protopterus annectens; assembly: GCF_019279795.1. Classification (NCBI taxonomy): domain Eukaryota; kingdom Metazoa; phylum Chordata; order Ceratodontiformes; family Protopteridae; genus Protopterus; species Protopterus annectens. The sequence goes on from NC_056747.1 coordinate 1,235,412,519, forward strand.
GTGTACACAATGTCTGGCGACACCACAGATGTAGCTCTTGCCACTGCGCTGGTGGTGCACAGGAGCTGAAAAGTTGCAATAGGAAGGAGTCTTGCTTTTATATATGCCTTGTATCACACAGGTCACACCAGCAGGGATCTATCACTTTGAAATTCAGAGATGTCAGTGTAATGAGGCAAACACAGTGCACATATTTTATAAACTGCTGGCCTCACCACCACAAAGCAAGCCCACAGTGCATGCCTTGCATGTCTGGGAGTTGCAGAAGTAAGGTCTCATGCACACACTCGCAAGCATGCGCACATAATTACACACATTCCTTGTTGAATGTGACTGTGTGTGTCTGCCTGTCTGTCTGTCTCTAGGCCTTGTCCACAATGCCACTGTTTGTTTTAGTAGCATGCATTACAGATGGCACCAAATCATGAGCAGTAGCCATGAAATATGCACACATTTATGTACTCTGTGATTGTGGCTTTTATTATGCCTCCTGCAGCTGCGGGTCCCCATTATTTGAGTGCTGTGCCCCCAGACCCTAAAAGTGTGACTGTTCTGATCAGATGTGTAGAGTGATGCCATGCAGTGCACTCTGTACTACTGTTAGAGGTGCATGCCTTAGTGCCTAGTCTGCAACTCCTTGATGTAAACACATACAGAGTATATTTAATGTGCAGTGGAGTGCTGCTGTTGCCTGTGCTGACAAAATGTACTTTGCTATGTCAGTGCACAGCCTTCCCTTGCTCTGTGTTGTAGACTGCTGTTTCTGTTGCACAGGTGCAAAGGATTTCTTGGTGCTGCTCATGGCAGAATGAATGTCTGCGCCACAGATGCTCTGCTGGGTACCCTAATGTCCTCATGGTGCTGTCTAAGGGCCAATGGTTTGTCTTTACTGTATTCACCTTACTGTTATATAGTCCTGGCCTGGATCTAATGATGCCACACTTGAAATGGGTACAAAGACTGCATCTGTTGTGTACCCCTTTTTCAATTATGCTGCTTTGGCACACAAGCTGTCTTGTTAGTACATCTTTCCTATCCTACGTAGTTATCTCTAACTCCTCATTCTCTGTCCTAGTTTTGTTCAGGTTTACCACTGTAGCTTGATATACTCTAAAAGCCCTTCAGCATTGCACCAAACATGCACCGAAAGATGCACATTTATGTCTATGAACAATGTGTCTAAGATTACCACAGACTGAACAGCCTCTGAATTGCTTCTGGTACACATCAAAGAGACCTTTCATGAATTCTACTTTCTCTGTGACCTAGGTCCTACCCAAAAGTAATTTAGTATGATCAGTGCATTTGTCAGATCACCAGAACCAATCCATCCATCCATTCATCCATTGCCACTTTTTCCCTTTTTGCACATTGGGTCAGGGTATCACATCAACAGTGACAATCATCTAGAGCCAAGGATGTAAACATAACTGAGGTGAGTTGTGGATTCACACTGCTAACAGAATGAAAAAGTGGATTCATTCTGAGAAGTCTTGCAGTTTTCATGAAGATGGTTGTCTCACCTTACCATGCCTTGAATAGTAGTTTAATAAAGTAGCATTTTAACTTTAGTTGTTTGAGGCAAATTTAGAAGAAACAGTGAGCAAAGGTGTTAATTGATAGACAGTGTCAGAAAATATAGAAAATACTGCTGATGATGTTATTTTGTAAGATGAAAGGATAAGTGAGGTATAGAGAGTTAGGCACAGGTACAAAGATGACAGTGCAAAAAAAGGCAAGTCAACTTAATGCAGAAGTAAAAATAGAGTGCCAGAAGAGATTTTCTTGATTTGTGAGATTTATCAGGCTGTTGGTTAAATATTAGATGTTTGAAATGACCAGAAATCATGAGTTTTTTGTGCTTAGCAAGTCACCATTAATCTGGCAAAGCAACAGATTGGTGAAATTCAAACAGAGGCATTGGAGACAATTGGGTAAAAGGTTTGTGAAGAGCAGCAATTGATTTTAAAATGGAGGTACAACATACGGAAAAAAAATGAGCCTAGCTGGTATATTGGAAGGAGAAGGATGTATAGATTTACTGGATTTCATGAATCAGGATTTATGAAGGTATCATCCAGTGTTGAGAAAGCAGTTCATCTGAATGCCATTGATTGTATCTGAGAAGAAACATGAGAAATCTAGTGTTTTTGGTTCAGTTTGTGTCGAAGTATGACAAGGACCAAGTACTGAGGCAACCATGGTAACTGAGAAATCACTTTAATGAGGCTAGTCAAAGTGTGCAGGTTGGTCATAATTAATGAGAAGGTACATTGGAGCAAATATTATAGGTTCATAGGTTCATAGGTTCATACTATGCTATCTGCCCTAGGGCATTTATAAGCCTAGCCAGAATGTGTTTGGCTTTCGCCACCCATTTTAAATTTATTTTGCTATGCCCTTTTTCGAGGTTAGCATACTGTGCCTCTGTCTAACAGTGACACAGAAGTGATACCCGGGGTAAACCTATGATCTCCCATCCACTCATCAAGATTTCTCTTGAAGAGAGTCAATGAGGACTCTGCCTAACCTGGACTGGGATTTTATTCCAGAGTGAAGGGAGCCTCTGGGTTATGAATCTGTCCCTCCAGCATGTCCTATTTATTTCAGTGCTGAGGTTCAAGTCTCGAGCGTAGCTCGATGGGATTTGGATTTTCTGAGGTGCAGCATGTCCATTAATTCGGGTTGGACATGGCTTTATACGTCAGGCACAGATCGCCTCTGAACAGGCGGTATGCCACTGAGTAGAGCTGGAGTTTCTTTAACCGGGCAGCATATGGCATCTGTTTGAGCCCTTTGATCCTCTTGGTGAGGTACTTTTGGGGTCTTTCCAGTTGCTGCAGGTGTCTGGTAAGGTACATCCCAAAAGGGGCATTGTACTCAATTATGGGCCTGATGAGGGATGAGTAAAGAGGCACGATGACCTCCCCTGATCTAGATGTGAATCCCTTCATGATTAGGTGGGCTATATAAAATGTTTTTCTAACCACTTTGGCCACGTGGTTGTCAAATGAGAGATTGCTATCAACTTGGGTCCCCAGGTCCCTAATTACTTCTTCTGTACTTAATGGATTTCCACCTATGTGGTAATTTGTGGGCACTTTGTTTTTGCCAAAGGGGATGACTGTACACTTTTTGGCATTTAGCTTGAAGCCATGGCTCTGGCACCAGTTGTCTGTTTCTATGAGGCCCTTTTGGAGGATGCTTGTGTCAGCTGGAGAGTCGATTATGGTGCCCAGTTTGCAGTCATCTGCGAACTTGGTCAGCCACAGTCCTTCTGTGTTGGCCTGTACCTCCGAGAAATATATACCGAACAAGAGAGGTCCCAGGACTGAGCCTTGTGGGACACCACTTGTAACTGGTTTGGAGTCTGACATGGGTCCAGCAATTCTAACCATGTGGGTTCTGTCCTTGAGCCAGTTTGCAATCCATCTAGTGACATAGGGGTTTATATTTAAGCTGGTGAGCTTATCTATAATGCCCGAGTGGGGTATTGTATCGAAGGCTTTTGCGAGGTCCAGGTAGGCTGTGTGGACCACCTTCCCTCGTCAATGGCCTTGGTGACTGTTTCAAAGAAATCAACCAGGTTTAAGAGGCAGGATCTGCCTTTAACAAAGCCGAACTGGGTAGGATCCAGTGTTTGTAGGTCCCCAATATCTTTATTTATGAGGTCCATGATGATCCTTTCCATAGCTTTGCAGACCAAGCTAGTCAGGCTTATGGGGCGATAGTTTCCAGGATCCGTTGAGGCACCACCTTTATGGAGAGGGACCACTGTTGCTGTACGCCACTCTTTGGGCACATATCCTGTAGTAAGGCTGAGATTGAACAGTAGTTTTATGTTTGGGTTTAGCTCTTCTTGGAGTTCATGTAGGATGCAGCCGGGACACCATCTGGTCCCATTGATGCTGTGTTTTTTGCTTTGGAGAGGGCGGCTCTTCCTGAGCATCTGAGATGTCAGGGGGGCAGCACTCTGCTGGGATAGATATTTGCCCTTTTGGTGGGGAGGGGGGGAGATAAGTTTGCGCTGAACCTGTCAGCTAGGATGTTGGCAATGTCTGTGGGTTCGGTGTATTTTTTGTCATTTTGGACTAATTCTGAGCATATCTGGGAATTACCACCCAGGTTCCTAACATAACCAAAGAAAGCCTTGTGATTATCCTTAGTGTCCTGTGCAATTTTTCTTTCGAAGCTGGCCTTAGACAATTTTATGTGTGCCCGTAGTTTTTTGCTAATACTGATCAGTGATGCCTTCCCTTTTTGGGATTTTGCTTTATCATTTAGTAGCTTCCTCCTTCTATTGTATAGTTTGTTTATGGCTGGGGTCCAGTTTGTTAAGAAAATTAAGGAATATAAAAGGAAAGCAGAAGAACAGATGGACATTTCCAGTTGTATTGAATGTGTGTTTGACTGATTGTATATTAATTTTTACAAATGCATTGGAAGCAGTGGCTAAGATAAGAGAATTACTTCTGAATTTATTGTAACGGTCAGCTGAGATAGAATGTGTAGTTACCTCAAATCTGGAAGATTTTGTGAGCTCACCAGACGTGTTTGATAACTCAAATGAACTCAAATGGTTTGAACAAACAAGGGGAACTGTTAATGTGTAGCATGGAGGGAATGATGGCTTAAGAGGTCAAATATTTATACTTGAACAAGATTGGATTGGTACTAAGTGCAGTACTTTTTGTTATGTTCTTTTTGTTTTGATGCCTGGCAAGCATCAAGAATCTATCAGAGTGCCAGTGCCAGCTGTCAGAAGGATAAAGCCCTAGTGCAGTCTAGGTGACCTGAGTTAGATTACTGGTTTGGGTCTCTGAGGTGCTGGCAGGGAGGGATGGACGTATCCAACCCAAGAGGGAAGGACATTTGTCAATGCATTCTCTGTGGGGAGGCATGATCCATAGGGGAGATCAGCCCTCAGATGTAACAGTTAAATGCAGGGAAGGGGTGAAATACCAAGGTGTAGGTCATAAATCAAAAAATTCCCTAGTGGAAACTGTCAATCAATGGCACCACCCCTAGAATGCCCTTAGTTTTTACGCCAGCGCTAGCCTTAGAACAGAGATAGTTTAGGGGCAGTCGAAGGGGCTGGTAGACCTGATGATTCTCAGGGGCACTGGAGTAACCAGAAAGAATGAAGCAGAAGGGGAACAAAAAAAAAGGAATCCACCAGAGTGGCTTGGCCCCATACGTCTATGTTTCCAACTCCTATCCTCACCCACCCAGCTCTTCCAGTGCTTGAACTGCTAGTTGAACTTGGGCAGTCTTGGCTGTGGTCAGGGCTTTATCCCTTTATCCCTCTTTGCCACAGAGCCAGTATGGCACTGTATATGCAGAATGACCTCTTTCGATGACCATGATAAATATGCCTTCATTTTGTGCTTGACGTTTTTAGGGAAAAATGACATTGGATGATGTTCCAGCTTTGGGATGTAGATGGAGAGAGAGAAAGAGAGACTCAAATTTTATTTGCCTAATGTAGCAAAGAAACAGATATTTTGTTGTATGTTACTTATTTTATAATATCATCTGTTGAGTTATATTTAATAATTAAAGAAACTTTAGTTTGATGTATAATAAATATGAGGGGTAGACTTCATAATATAAATGCGAGCGGCTAACTAAAATATTTATTTTTGAATATTGTTATGTGTAGGGTAAGTAGCCTTCCCAATCCACTTTTATTTGAAATCCAAATGGCAGTTTTATGCCATATTTTGTTAGCATGGGTGGAAGTTTGTTTATAAGGGAATTGCCTCTTTCACTGGGATTGGCTTTAAGTTACTAAAACATGTTTTAAATATATGGCAATGAGGATATTTAATTAATATAAGTGGTACTGCTCCGTTTTCCTCTCACATTCCAAAGACATGCAGTAGGTGTACTGGACACACTAAAATTGGCCATACGTGTGAGTGTGCATGCGACTGTGTGGTATGGACTAGTAAACCAGTGGTGTAAACCTTGGCTCTAGATGATCGTCACTGTAAAAGTGTCACCCCAACCCCATGTGCAAAAAAAAAAAAAAATGGGAAAAGGGGTTGTAGTTGGATGAATGGATGGTTAAGTGGTAAAATTGTTTATATTTTTTTTCCAATATACTTTTTATTGCTTTTGATTTTCAGCCAAAATAAACAGACATTACAGCATAAAAAACAACAAAGAGTAACAATTATCTACAATGATTGCATAAAGACTTACAAAAACTAAAAAAAAAACTAATAGTTTCACCATTTCTGCAGGTACAGGGAATAGAGACCCATATCTGACTTTTGTTTCTAACTGAAATGATACAGTACCCTTATTTCAGAATAAAATACATTTATTCTCTTTGTTTCGGAAAAGTGAAATATAAAGTTTGTTTTATATCATTATTTATATGTTGTTTGATTTGTGTAAGTATGATAACCTTACTTGCAGAAGGGTTTGTGAAACACTGAAACTATGTATAAGTTAAACTATTTACACTATTGGATGCCATCCAATTGATGCTAATCTTGAAGCATGTTATTTTTGAGCAATATACTTATTGTGTTTAATATATAGAAGTTTTATTAGATGCCTCCTGAATTGTATTTATGTGTTAGGATTTTATTTGCTTGCTAGGATTGTGTCTAGAAGAGAATTCCAATATGTTTGAAAATATGTTCTTTTTTAATGCTTTTTTTGGCTAATTTGTGGGAGGTGATATATTTAACTGCCATGTCTTTAAAGTTTATCCATGAGATTTTGTTGTTATTTACCCAATTTTAGTTATATAGAATTTAAGAAGGGCACATAATGTGGCTAAAATATGATGTTCTGTAGTCCTATCTCGCCTTTATTCTTACATATGGGTTCAGAGCCAATCCTCAGCTCTGACTCAGCCTATTACAAAGCTCAAAGTCTCTTAGTTGGCTCATGGCTAGGTAGTTATCCCATAGGCACTAGTACAATTCCCAGATCTCGTTAGCCATGTCTACGAGTTCAGAAGTGTTTCTTGCTTGGCCGTGGCTAAGTTTAAACTTTTTTGTATTATTAAAACGTTACCATTTTCTATAGCTAGTTATCTTATTCTAGATAGTGTTTAGTAGTGTTAGGAGTGTTTACAAGAGTTTGGAAGTGTTTCTGATATTTAAATTAGTTTGTTGAGAACTGGTTGGCCGTTAGCCATTGTTGTTCTCCGTTGGTATCCTGTGTGCTAGTTTCTTGTTAACATTGATATTTCATAGGGCCTCGTTTAGGTAGGACCCTTTTTTCTTGCTTTATATATACATATGGGATCCGTACAGATCCCCGACGGCACTTTCTGCCAAAGCAGAAATCACCGAACATACATAACCGAAAGTGCTGTTCACCGAAGCAGCACTTTCGGTTATGTATGTTGAAATGCGTCGCACTACAGTGCGGTTAAGGGAGAATTCCCTTTTCCCTACTGTAGTGCGACTTCGGAGTGAGAATATAAAAGTAGGGGGATGGGGGGGCACAGCCCCCCACATGGGGGATGCATAAAAGAAGATTTATTGATTTTTTTCGAACGGACTTTAACGAAAGCGCTTTTTCGGTGATAGTGCTTTCATTAAAGTTTGTTCGGTTATTGTGGATTCGGACTATTGAACTTTTGTTCAATAGTCCTAGATCCATACATATATATTGTGTGCAGTGTTTGTTGCTAGTCTTATAGATAGATTAGGTTCATAGATTAGTACTAGGCTAACTGCCCTTGTGGGCCATTTCACGCCTAGCCAATTACCCCATGTGAGAATCAAACATTGCACCTTGTATCTGTAAGGTAAACACCTTAGCCATTATGCCATCCTTCCACCCCCTCTCTTGTTAGAAGGTTTTCTCTGCGGGTCCGCGTTTTGGGCCTTGGTTTTCTAATTTAGAAAATTTTGCTTGCGTGCAGTTTGTTAGGGCGGCCATGGTGGTGCAGTGGTTAACATTGCTGCCTCACAGCAAGAGGCTCTCCGGTTCGATCCCCAGCTGGGGTGCCTTCTGTATGGAGTCTGCATGTCCTCCCTGTGGTCGTGTGGGTTTCCTCCGGGTGGTCCGGTTTCCTCCCACATCCCAAAGACATGCTGTAGGTGGATTGGACACTCTAAATTGGCCCTAGTGGTGAGTGCATGTGTGTGTGTGTGTGTGTGTGTGTGTGTGTGTGTGTGTGTGTGTGTGTGTGTGTGTGTGTGTGTGTGCATGCATTCTGTGGAAGGTTGGGCGCCAGGCTGGCAACTTGACACTGTAAAACTCCACTGCCAATCATGAGCGGACAGGTGATCCACTGTGGCGACCCCTAACCGGGAAAAGCCAAAAGAAGACGAAGAAGCTTGTGTGCAGTTTGTTGCTCGTTTCCTTGCCTGCTTCTAGTTTCTGGCCTTTTTCTATGACTTAGCCTATCTAGCTAGGTCCATTTAAATTAGAAGACTTAGTTCTCTGCTGTTTCCATATTTTCCTCAGTGCTAATCCCTTTAAGTTAGAGGACCTAGTCCTCGTTGTGCTTGTTGTGTACCTGCTTTAATTACATAGCTCGTAAACATGTCTAAAGACCACAAAGCTTCAGGTTTCAAAAAATGTATAAAGTGCTCCCAGAGGATGTCAATTACGGATGGCCATAATAATTGTGTGTATTGTCTCAGAGCCATTCATTTGCAGGAAATTTGTTTATTCTGCCATTCTTTTAGCTCCAGAGTCCTCCAGGAGTGGAAGAACAAGTTAATTTTGAAAGGTCTCCTCAAGCCTTCCTTCGAGGAAGACTTAGCGAGTTTTTTTTCTTCATCCAAATCACATTCTTCCAAAATAGAGAAGGTTAAGTCAGCCAAGAGGCTTTCTCCAGCACCGACTAGTGTATTGGAACCTCTTCAGAAACAATCTAAACTTGATAAGACTTCTACCTCCTCGGCTCCACTGTCCTCGGAGCCGGTCGAGGTTGTCGATGTTGGCACTTCAGCATCGGCCCCAAGCCTTTCGGAGCCGACTACTGAAAAATTACATTGGAGCCAGTCCAGAGATCCTTTGCCGGTCTCCCCAACCTTAAGATCTCCAATTGTACAGAGATCCAGATCACCTACCCTGTCATCCAGATCCTCCAAGAGCCTGTCAGAGGAAGATGTGGAGAGAGTAGTGCTTAGACTCCTGAAGTCATCTGCCTTGCCCAAATTGTTGTTGGCTCCGACCCAGTCAGGTCCGGAGCCACTTGAGTCCATCCTCCCTGTTGTAGTTCCTCCTCCGAGCCGAGTCGGGCCTTCGGAGCCAGAGGTTTTGGTGCCACTTGTTGTGGAACCCTCGGTTACAGCTCCTCTCATGGCTGTCTCAGAGCCGAGTTCCGCTCCAACACCTTTGGCGCCGTCCATGGTGTCTAGGAGCCGAAGCTCACCGGTCGGGCCCGACAGGGACACTTGGATCTGAACCTCCTCGGTTCTGAGTCTTCCTCTCGGTGAGTCGGCTAAGGTGAACTCGGACCCTGCATCCATCTCAGAGCCTGTCATGCTGGAGCCAATGGCTACCTCTGTTTCCTTGGAACCAGGGCTGTCTTCGGAGCCAGAGAGATCTGCTTTTGAGATGATGAGGAGTGTGCTGTCTCACTCATCAGCTCCACGCAAGGGTACTGATGCTCTTTCCCCTCAAGCACCGACCTCGGTCTCAGCACCTACTCTCTCTTGCAACAGCAGAGACCTGCAGCCTCAGGAGCCCCTGTTGGGTGGCCCCCAGTCTTCCGAGACCTCCCCAGAGTACCCTTCTGAGGAGCCCCATCAGAAGAGGACATGCAAGAGGAAGCATGTGGACTCCTCGGATGAGTCCAACACTTCAGACACTGACCTCGAGGAGTCAGAAGGGTCCCCAAGTCATCCTCTGATAATGTCTCCTTTGTAGACATCTTAGAGATCCTTAAGCAGAGAGGCGGCTGGCTCACTGTCACCCCTTCTGATGAGGAGTCAGTGTACATGAAGGCTTTCAGGTCTCAACCTTCAGCCTCATGGGTGTCTCCACCTTTCTATGAACTTTTAGATTCCAAGTGTTTCCATACCTGGACAACGGCTCCTGACCACCACCACCAGGCATCTACTAATACAAGCCAGAGATTCCACCATCCAGCTTTGTTCCCAACTGGGGATTACAATAAACTGGGAAAAGTCTGCCTTATCGCCCTCTCAATTTGTGACTTTTATAGGCGCAGAAATAGACACAGTCACCATGTTAGCTCGTCTACCTGCAGAAAGAATTCAAAACCTCAGACAATAAATTCTCAGGCTACGTCCTCTACAGAAAGTCAAGGCAAAGACAGTGCTGAAACTCTTAGGGACCATGGCCTCCACCATAATGGTATCCCCTCTAGCCAGATTACATATGCGAATTCTCCAATGGCTTCCATCTTCCCAGTGGTCCTTTCAACAACTGCCTCTGTCTCACCACATCATCATAACAGAGTCTTGCAAAAAGGACCTTCATTGGTGGATTCAACCCAACCAACTAACAACAGGTTCTCCATTCCTTCCTCGCCAATCCTTTGCTACTGTGACCACGGATGCCTCACAGATAGGGTGTGGGGGGGCATTATCTAGGCAGGACTCTCCAAGGCATATGGCAAGATCACGAGGCTCACCTGCATATCAGTATTCTAGAGATGAGAGCAGTGCTTCTAGCATTGCAAGCACTTCACGACTTTCTTCCTCTAGGGACGATAGCAATCCAATCAGACAACATGTCAGTGGTATGGTATCTCAACATGCAAGGAGGAACCAGAGCTTACCCCCTTTGTCGAGAGGTCCTTCATGTTTGGAAGTGGGCAGTTTCTTCCCAATGCTTTCTGGTAGCAATGCACATCCCAGGGACAACCAATGTGATAGCCGACAAGCTCAGCAGGGCAATCTTGTTGCCTCACGAGTGGTCTCTGAATCAGGAAATAGCGGAACAGATCTTCCGCAAATCGGGACGGCCTTGCTGTGATCTCTTTGCCAGTCTGATCAACTCCAAATGCAGCAGCTACTTCTCCCTTATCCCCTCTCTGGGGGAGCCACCGTGAGACGCACTTGTTCACAATTGGCCCCTGGGAATCCTTTATGCTTTCCCTCCCTTTCCTCTCATATCCAAAGTTATACAGAAAGCAAATGTATTGGGAAGCAAAATTATTCTCATTACTCCTTACTGGCCTCGCCAGATTTGGTTCCCTTTCTCGGGCCTCATCTACTAGATGATCCATGGACTCTGGACCCAGTGCCAGACCTCTTGACACACATGTCAGGCTCCCTTCATCCCTGCCTCCACCCCCTCAACTTGACAGCGTGGCTGCTCCAATTCCATCCCTAGTCAGGCTTCATGATTTTTCACCTGCTGTGACCTACATCCTCACATCTTTGCATAAACCTTCCACTAGGAAGTTGTACATTAGCAAATGGAAAAGGTTTTCTATCTGGGCAGAAGAAAGGAATGTAGATCCTTACATTGCATCCATCCCTATGGTTTCGAATTTTTGTCTGAACTTTTCCATCAGGGATCTGCTGCTGCTACAATTAGGGTCCAATTGGCAGCGATATCTAATTTTCATTTGGGTCAACATGAATCTAACTTGAGTTCCCACAGATTGTGTAAAACCTTCCTTAAGGGTGTTACTTTGCTGAGACCCCCCTTTCAGGAACCGGTATCTCCCTGGAATCTAAACTTTGTTTTGTCCAAACTAACTTCACCACCTTTTGAACCTGCTCATTCATGCCTATTGAAATTTCTGTCTTGGAAGACCTTGTTTCTAGTAGCCATCACATCAGCCAGACTAGCATCCGAGTTTTTATAAGCACTGTCTATTAAGCCTCCTTATTTGATTTTCCACAAAGACAGTTTCTCTTCATACAAATCCTTCTTTTATCCCTAAAGTTTGCTCTCGCACTAATTTGAAACAAACCATAGAATTACCTGTGTTTTTCTCTAATCATTCCAATGCAGCAGAATACAAATTTCATCAATTTGATGTTCACAGGCAGTTACGTTTCTACCTTCACAGAACTAAAGAACTCAGAAAGTCAGACCAATTGTTTGTATCCTTTTCTGATTCTAGATTAGGTCTGCCAGTGTCTAAAGTGACCCTATCTAATTGGATTTCGAGCTGTATTTCCTTCATTTACTCTTCCAGTGGAAAAACTCTACCGTTCAAGATTAAGGCTCATTCTACACGATCCCAGTCTACATCTGCTGCCTTCCAAGCCAGAGTTCCAATTGACAGTATTTGTGCAGCAGCAACCTGAGCTACCCCTCATACCTTTATTACTCATTACAAATTGGACCTGACCTCAAGGGATAGAGCCTCCTTTGATTCCACGGTACTCAGGAATATTTTCCCGTGAGTCACCCAAGAACAAGGTGGTAGGGACGCTGTCCCATATGTAAGAATGAAGGCGAGATAGGACTACAGAACATAAAGAAGTTATGTACTCACCACTAACGTTCCATGTTTGTAGTCCATCTCGCCCTTCATTCTTACGAACCCACCGACCTACCCCCATCCTGGAAGGATCTGGAGACAGGATAGTATTACCTTGGTAGGGTGGAGACCTTTCATTATTGTTCTTTCTGGATAACCTTAGTTCTGTCTTTCTATAGTTTAGCAGCAAACAAGATCTGGGGATTGTACAAGTGCACTATGGGATACCAACCTAGCCACGAGCCAACTAAGAGACTTTGAGCTTTGTAATCGGCTCTGAACCCATATGTAAGAATAAAGGGCGAGATGGACTACAGACATGGAAGGTTATGGTGAGCACATAACTTCTTTTTTACACATTCCCTTGATTGAACTAGGGATTATGTGTAGAATCTTTGTTTCCCAGGAAAGTGTGTTTTTTTCGTAACCAATTTTTTCAAGTTGCACTCTTAAGGAGCACCAGATCTTGAAAATATTCTTTCAGCTCCAAAAAATACAGAGGATATCAACATTCTCTCTGGAGCAAAAAGGGCACAATGATTCTTTTTTATAGCCAATTTTTTAAGGACAGCTGGGGTGTAATATGTGGTAGAGCATCCTTTGGCGTGTTATCTCGGAATATCCTTCCATGATGGCCGCCCAAGATTCAGGTAGCTGACATGCTCCCACACTGTCACAGTTTATGGAATCTCCTACTTATTGTTAATCATTATTTGTGTGTAGATTAGGTTTTTGAAAGGTGTTAGGTTTAAGGTATTTTTAATAGCTTCTTGTTTTTGTGCTGCTGTGATAGTTTGACTAATATTATCCCAGTATCTTGAGTAAAGTAATGCAGATTGGTGTTTTATCTCGCTTATTAATTTATAAGACTTTGAGATCATTTTCTCCTTAGCAGCTAATGATTTCACTATGTTTTGGGTAGTTTCTATATTTTGTGTATCAATTTTGTAGTTTGAGTATTTCAACTTTATTAATGATATAATTTGCCTAAGAACAGGGTTATAGCTGCCTGGTGTCTTTAGTTGTGTTCTTAAGTTTTCAAGTGTTGATTTCTTATGCTGTAAAATATGCCATACCATAAGGTCTTTCATTAATGGGAAAGGTTTGAGATCTATCATTTTGTTATTTAACTTGATATTCAGGTTCACGTGTATGGATTGTAGGAGACTTAGTGAGTTTTGTAGATTGATAGAAGTTAATAGAGATTGGAAAGCAGTTATTTTGGTTTTGATTATGGGGTGTAGTTTGCTGAAGAGTTTATTGTTGGGATTAAGATAAGGGATAGCTTTAGGGTTTATATTTAAGGAATGTGGTAGATTGGACCATATTTTAACCCATGTTGGGTACCATATCTTTTTAGTTCTATCATAGTCTGATATTTGAATTAACCAGTTTGCTTTGGTAATAAGGTAGTACAGATTAAAATCTGGGAGCCCCAAACCTACTTTTGCTTTTGGTATTGTGAGTTTTTGGTAACATATTCCTGTTGTTTTCGGGTGCCATAGGAATTTGGAGAGGACTTTTTCCATTGATGTGAAATTTTTTTTGGTATTTTAAAACTAATAGAGTTTAGTTGAAATAATATTTTGGGAAGGATATTCATTTTAATGATGGCTGATTTGGACAGGAGGGATAGGTTAATATTTACCCATCTTGAGATGTCTTGTTTAATTATTTCCCATGCTTTTAAGAGATTTGATTTATACATTTCTTTGTAGGTGTGAGAGAAATTTATACCTAAATATTTTAGCATGTAGTTTAGGGGTATGTCAACTAAGGAAACAGGAAGTTTTATGATTTAGTGGGTTTAGAGGAAAGATAGATGATTTTTGGGGGTTCATGTTGTAATTTGCTACTTTGGAGAAATGTTCGATTGAATATATAATTTTATGTAGGTCTGTGTTTGGGAGTTCAAAATACAAGTTTAGGTTGTCAGCAAAAGCTGAGTATTTTACTAATGTGTTGTAAACATTTGGAAGGTGGTGATAAGTGTTTTTGTTAATGTGGAGTAATAGAGGTTCTAAGTATATGTTAAACAAGAATGGAGACGGGACATCCTTGGTGGCTGCCATTGATGGGTTGGGAGTGAACCTTGTTGATGCATAGTGTTGTGGTGACATTATTGTAAGTCATTTTAATAGTTTTTTTTAAAGATGGGGGGAAATTGAAATGTGTCATTGTTAAGAAGAGGAAATCCAGGTCTACGTTATCAAAAGCTTTTGAGGCATCTATTGTGAGTGCGTATCTTGGGTACTTATCCTTAGCTAAGAGGGAAATTAAGGTGTCTAGTGTGCGGGTGTTATCACTTAAAAATTGTGTATATTTTTATTTTTATGTCTGGAGTAGCCTGTATAATCAGTGTGTAAGCTTTGTGTAGAGGAAACATAGTTATTTAATTACAACTAAATATTGTGAGGGGGATTTGCAAAATAAAAATATTAGGGTGGTCTGAATTTACAAAAATTGGTCTGAACAATACACTGAGGTGAATTACATTCAAAACTGTATGCTAATGTGTTGTATTGTTAGATGGTTAACTGTCAGCTCAAATGTGTGCTGGCTTTTTTTTCTGTGTTCCTTTTTGTGATGGTTTTGTTTGTTGTATTTTATGAAAGTATGTTT
Source organism: Protopterus annectens (assembly GCF_019279795.1). NCBI lineage: Eukaryota > Metazoa > Chordata > Ceratodontiformes > Protopteridae > Protopterus > Protopterus annectens. The sequence goes on from NC_056747.1 coordinate 1,235,427,535, forward strand.
GAAGTGGATTTGCCAATATAAAAATGTGTGTCTGAAAAAGATATTAAAGTAGCAGCTGCAACTATCTATAACATGGGAATGCATATGATAAGATTTTACTCATATATTTATTTTTAGACCATATGTCTAAATATCAGGAAAATCATTTGTTTCAGCCTACTGTGTTTTTTTTTTTTTTTTACAGTGAGCATAGCTGCGCCATTGTTCATGTTTATACTTGCCCTTATAATACAAGTTTTGATTTATCATATGTGTGCCTAAATAAGGATATTCACATAATTATTATATGTAATATCTTTCAGATCATAATTATAGAATTCTAGAAACTAGCCTTGCATGTTATTAAAGTTATACTTGGAATTTATGCGATAATATTTTGTTTGTATCAATTTCTTTTTCACAATGAAAAATATCCAGATATTGAGAAATAATCTTTCTCAACCTGTTGTATTTATTTATATACTAAACATAGCTACAAATATTGCATCTGATTTTTCTTTTATTTGGAAAGTTGTATTGATGTACCTGTTTGTATTGTTATGGGTTTCATTGTTCTAAGGAAGATTTTTGATGTCCAGATGAAGGGATGGATCCATTTTATGAAAACTGCCGTGGTGGTGGTGTTGCAGTAGCGTTGTTGCTTCACAGTAAGACGCTGTCCAGTTCGATTCTCAGCTAGAGCATCTTCTGCGTGGAGACATGCATGAATGGGCTACGCGCTTGAAGGTTGCTGCCGGCTGGCAACTCGGCACGTAAAAATCAACTGCCAGTCATCAGCGGACCGGAGTTCTGCTGTGGCGACCCCTAACTGGGAAAAGCCAAAAGACAGTCAGTCACGGAATACTTCAGGGGGCATTTTATTCTGTTAATAATTGAAGAGATCTGTAATGTTTCTGCTGATTACCTGGGCCAATTTGACTACTACAGAGATGACTACAAATGGATTGTGAATAATAAATGTGTACTTCTCTGGGCTTAGTAATGTTGAAGAAAAGTTGGGTTTACACTATGATGGGGAATATAGTAAAGAGTATTATGAATATCAGTCCATAGTAGATGTATGATTGGTTTAGAATATGAGGGTTGTTTATGCCAATTGTGCCAAGTCAAATTAAGAATGAGGGTTGATTTGGAATTGCTAAGGATGATAATATGAAATGCGTTAGATGCACTGACAGTTGCTCTTAGCTTGGTGTTTTTGACAGAGGCAGGAGAATATGATAGAATCTTGCTGGAAGATCTCAGTTAAGCATCTTTTGGATCTAATTGATGCTTCTAGGTATGATTTTTGCAATATACAGTGTTCTTTCAGAAAGGGTATACCTAGGGTTGGTATTAATTAACTGGTAGTTAAGTGGACCACTTGAATTTAACTAGTATAGCTGAGGCTATTACTTATAGAAGGATGCATAAATTGCATACAGTATAGGTAAGGAACATATACTGCAGATTATTTTGATAAGATGAGTAAATATGAGAGGAGTGGGGGAGATAATGTGTTGTTTTTCAGCCATTATATTGTCTTAAAACAGTAGGTCAAGAATGATTGGTTATACTCCAGAAGGTATAGAAGATTGTTAGACGGGAGAATTACATTATTATAAAATATATAAGGGGAGGCTTTAGCTAGAAGAAAACACTGTTTGAATTATATAGTTATTGGCAGTAGAGAAAAATGTTATAAACTAGCTTGAAAGTACAACTAGGTGATTTCTTGATTGTGCTTTTTATAAGATGCTTCACCTAATTTGTTGTATTTTATTTCCGTATTTTTAACTAAAGTAAGGCTTTTAAATTCCTAAAACATTTTTTAATTATAACTAAATATGCTGTATGAGACTTCCCAGAAGATTGGATTATGAAGGCAGGTCTATATTAAACGACCGAACATTCACAACCCGAACACCAAAACAGTGACACATAAACCCTGAACTCCTACAGTAGCAAAGGACGTAAACATCAAAATTCGGAATGCTGAACATATTTCCGTGGCCAGCAGGGAGATCATGGGGAAGAGGAAATATATCCTTTTCCCAACTGTAGTGCGATCTCGAAGTTGGTATATTTAAGTAGGGGGTGTGGGGGGCGCAGGGGGGCAAGCCCCCCTGCAAAAGTGTATTTAATGAAGTTTGTTTTTGTAGGTTTTCCTTACTTGTATGGCATTGTTGTTTTTGGAAATGCGTTTGGCTTTTCGGATTTCAATGTTTACGTCCTTCGCTATTTTAGGAGTTCGGCGTTTGTGTCGCTGTTTTGGTGTTCGCGGTTGTGAACGTTTGGTCTTTTAATATAGATCCATGAAGGCTATATTAAGTGTGCTGGCACTACTATTTCTAAGATTATACTGACTTCAGGATAAGTGCGCTGTTAAATATGTAAACATGAACCTACAAAAGCAATGATAAAGATACCCATCTGTTTTCCAACACCTGTTTTATCCATTACAGAGTCACTGTGATTCTCTAGCTTGTCCCAGCAGCCAGTGGGTGCAAGGCATTGAAACCCATTATACACAAGGCGCTAGTCTATCACAGGACACACCACACTGAATCATGCAGTATATGTGAAAACTGCCATTGAACCAATTTCAAGCCTTTGAGATGTGAGAGGTTAATGATGCACCTAAGAGAACCCACTTGGACCCAGGGAGGACATACAGACTCTACACAGAAGGTACATCATCCGATAATTCAACTGAAGAACCTCTTACAGTAAGGCAGCAACATTACATATTCTACCTATTGGTCACTGCTGCAGTAGCCTTAGCTATATGGGTTATATTTTGCCAAGGATATAACAGTCGGACAGCTTCCAAAGCTTCAGGGTGCATTTCACTTGCCCAAGCTGTCAATCAGCTTGAGCTGAGCTAACTAAAAGATAAGTTTTGAGCTTCTGAGTTTTTCTGCCTCCAAAGAATACACTTCTCCTAGGCTTTTGAGGATTAACAGTAGGCTTGTGCTTTTCTTTGCTGGGGAGATAAGTTCCCTTTGGGAAAAAGATGTACATTTTCTTAAATTGTGTTGATGTTTTATTACTTTCCTCTCCAGGAAAATTATTTTAAAGCTAGGAGTGTTATTTAACCGACTGTCTAGAGACTGTGACATTCTTTTAACAGAGCATTCATTTCTTTCTGTTAGATTAAAGGTAGTGTCAACTAACAGAAAACATTTTCTGTGGAGAAATTGTGTTTATGTTTTTGTTATAGGGCTGCAATAGTGTTTTAAACTTTTGTTGACTGGTAGTTTTACCATCATTTGCTGCTTGTCCTCTATGGGGAAAGAGGCACCATTTTTGGCTTGACCATGGGACAGACTACTGGTCCCACAATTGGTCCTTCTTCTAGCCACAAAAAGAAAAAGTTAAGCAAAAGGTTTTGGTGACCACATCAGGCTAATGGTTTGCTTTAGCCAAAGGTGGGTGATTATAGCTCATTGCAGATTACAGGGTTTCCACATTTTTCCATATTTATATGAGTTACTTATTTTTGCAGAGTCTTTTTCAAGGTGTTAGGAATCTCTCTTTCTCTATTAGGTAAGAGATCTCTTGCAGAAACTGGGATTCCAAGAGAACATTCAAAAGTCTTTTGACTCCCTCACACAGGATTGTGTTCCTGGGATGTCAACTAGACACCTCAGTTCAAAGAGCTTTTCTTCAAAAAGAAACCATGGACCTTTATTTAGATCTATTTCTATGCGTTTCCACTCAGACTGCAGTCACTGTGAGGGAATACCTCAGGATTTTGGGTCTCATGGCATCTATGCTTCTCATAGGATCATAGGGAGTTACTAGGTTATTGGCCCTGAGACCCTTATAAGCCTAGCCAAGAGTTTAGCCCATGCATAGACAAATCAGCACCCGATGCCCCTGTCCAGCAGGGATACTGGTGGAATCCCAGGAGTGTATTTTCTATTTCCCATCCAGTTATCCAAATTGTGCTTAAAAAGGGGTAAAGAGGTACTCTGTTTGACATGGAGAGGGAGTCTATTCCATAATGGTGGAGTCTCTGGGACACAGATCTGTCCCGCCAGCAAGTCCTATTGATGTCACAGACCAGGTTGAGGCCACGTGTGCGGGTTACTCGAGTGGAGCTTGACTTGCGGATATGCAGCCTTGTATGCCAGACAGAGGTCAAATCTGAGGAGTCTGTATGAAACAGAGTAGAGGCATAGGGCTTTTAGCATATCTGTTTATGGTAGATTTTTGAGGCCCTGGAGTCTCCTGGTGAGGAACTTCTGTGGTCTCTCCAGCTGCTGCATGTACTTTGTGAGATATGTGCTGAATGGGGTGTTGTACTCAATAATGAGCCTTATAAGGGAAGAATACAAGAATGTTATGACCTACTTGTCCCTGGATGAGATACCCTTACTTATGAGTTGGGCCATGTAGAAAGCTTTCTGTACAATGGAAGCAACATGGTGGTCAAAAGTCAGGCTGCTATCAATCTGGGTACCCAAATCCCTCACGACTGACTGCATGCTTAGAACATTGTTATTAATGTGATAATTTGTGAGGACATCTCTCTCCCCAAAGGGGATGATGATGCATTTTTTTGTATTCAGCTTGAGGCCATGTTTCTGGCGCCAGTCATTTGTTTGGGTGAGACCCTCTTGGAGGATGTCCACGACACTATGGGAATTGATGACAACTCCCAACTTGCAGTCATCTGCAGACTTGGTCAGCCATAGCCCACTGGTTTTGGCCTGTACCTCAGAAAAGTATATCCCAAATAACAGAGGCCCCAAGACCGAACCCTGGGTTACGCTACTTGATACAGGTCAACTGCTTGAGGTGGCTGCCCCTATTTTGACTAGGTGGGTTCTATTAGTGATCCAGTTGGCTACCCATCTGGTAACATATGGCTTGATGCCTAGTTGAGAGAGTTTATCTATTATGCCCAACTGTGGAATAGTGTCGAAGGCTCATGATACCCCTGGCAAGACTCTACATGAGAAAGACAGGTTATGTGAAATCTCTTTGGTTCCAGCATCAATACTCATCTTTTCAGATCCCAGTGCTCAGGTTTGTCAGAAGAGAAATCTTTAGGTGGAGACAACAGATAATCTTAAATTCAGGTCCCCCTTCTCCCTACCTGCTCCAAAGCAGTCAGTCACCACATACACTTTGGAATTTGCTTGGGGAGCAGTTTCAAGAAGGCTAAAAGTACAGGGGGTATGGCCTGCTAAGGACAGATGCAAGCACATATATGTTAAGGAGATGCTTTCCCTGATCAAGGCAGTCAACTCTCTGAAACAGCTTTCGTCCTTGGGACCTCTTTGAGTGGTTAGAGACAATACCACAGTCATGTGGTACATCAACAAGCAGGGGAACCAGATCATATCCCCTTTGCAGAGTAGCCATGTTAGCTTAGAATACAGCTTCACAGCACAATTGCACTCTATAGACATCCTACATTCTGTCAGAGCTAAACTGTGTGGTTGACATGCTGAGCAGGACCAGGGCAGATCCTCACTAATGGAATCTAGATGAGGGGGTCTTTCAAGATTTGATCTACTGTATCTGTGGGGAATTCCTCAAGTAGACTGTTTGTCTTCTCTCTAAACAATCAACTGGCAAAATTCTTTCCCAGGACTTCATGCAAGAAGGCCTGGAAGACGGATGTTTTTTCTTTTCTTTGGACGGGAATGTTCCTGTATGCCTTTCCATTAATATCCAGGGTACTTCTGAAGATTCAGAATGAATCTGCCAAGATCGCTGTGGTGACTTCCTTCTGGCACAGGCAAATGTGATTCTTCATTATTTTTGAAATGGCCAGGGACGATTACCATGAGTTCCTCACAGAGCTGACCTACTCACACAAGACCAGGGGTGTTTGGTACACCTCATCATCAGTCATCTTCAGCTGACTGCTTGGATGCTAGGGTCTTGATTCCTTTTACGCACCTATTTTCCAAGGATGTGCAGCAGGTACTAATGGAGGGAAGAAAGCCTGTTGCTAGAAAACCCTATATTAGCAAATGAAAAAGGTTTTCTTTTCAGGGATAGTTGTCTGTTTTTTCAATATCTGTGTGAGTTACTATCCTATGGCTTTTCTTATTCCTCTGTCAAGGTTCACTTATTGGCCATTTCAGCATGTCTTCCCATGGATCTTCCTCTTTCAATGCAGTCTCATGTCAAACTGCTCTTGAAAGGGGTTTAGCATAAGGGGCCTTCTGGAAAACCTGTTGCCCCTCCTTAGGTCTTAAATTTGTGTTATAGAAGGTAACACTTGCTCCATTTGAACCAGCTAATCTAGCTGACTTGAGGTACTTAACATGGAAAACAGTTTTACTGATTACTTTGACCTTTGCAAGAAGGGTATCTAAGTTGCAAGCTCTTATGGTTAATCAACCCTATCTCATTTTCCACAGAGACATGGCTTTTTGAGATCTAATCCTTCTTTTATGACTAAAGTGGTATTTGTGTTTACTTTAAGCCAAACTATCCATCCCCAGTTTTCTTTCCTGAACCTAAAAACGAAGGAAAAAAGATACTCCATAACTTGAATGTCCACAGACAACTCAGATACTATCTTGACAGAACTAAATCTTTCAGATCTTCGGATCAATTGTTCATTTCTTTTGAAAGTAAGAAGAAGGGACAGCCTGTGTCAAAATAGACTATTTCCAAATGGTTGTCTAAGGCAATTATTACCTTTTCTTATACTCGCCATAACAGATCTGTTCTAGGCAGGGCCAATGCCTGATTTACTAGGGCCTTGCCTTCATCTATGGCTTTTTGGAAAGAAGGTCATTAAAAAGGTCAAAAAATGGATACAGTAAGCATTATTGAGGTAAGTTAGAGAAACCCCAACAAAAGGAAAAGCCAACATGTTCATAGGTTCATAGGTGTGTACTAGGCCAATAGCCCTGGAGCCTTTACAAGCCTAGCCCATAAAAGTGCCCTGGCATCATGTCATCATTAGTTCCCAGTGCCTCTATCAAGTAGAGCCACTGGAGTGATCCCCAGGGTGAACTTTCTATTTCCCATCCAGTCATTAAGATTTCTCTTGAAAAGGGCCAGTGAGGTGCTCTGCTTGACATGTATGGGAAGTGTATTCCAGAGCATGGGGCAGTCTCTGTGTTATGAACCTGTCCCTCCAGCATGTTCTGCTGATTGTGGTAATGAGGTTGAAGTCCCTGGAGCGTGTGGTGTTGAGGGATTGGGATTTCTTTAGGTGTAACATTTCTAACAGGGCTGGGTTAGACATGGCTTTGTAAGTCAAGCAGAGATCGCCTCTTAATAGACGATATGAGACAGAGAAAAGCTGGAGTTTTTTGAGTCTGTCCATGTAGGGCATGTGTTTAAGGCCTATGATCCTCTTCATGAGGTACTTCTGTGAGAGAGAGAGAGAGAGAGAGAGAGAGATTGCAATCGTCAATGAACATGGTCAGACAGACTCCCTCCATGTTGGCCTGGGCTTCTGAGAAGTAGATGCCAAAGAGAAGAAGACCCAGGACCGATCCCTGTGGGACTCCACTCATGACTGGTCGGCAGTCTGACGGAGTCTGCTACTTTCACACTGTGGGTTCTACTGTGAGCCAGTTTGCAACCCACCTAGTGATATAGGGGTTGATGCCTAGTTTGGTGAGTCAATCAATAATTCCTGTGTAAGGAATGGTATCAAAGGCCTTGGCCAGATCGAGGTAGGCTGTGTGAACCGCCTTGCCCTCATCCACAGCTCTGGTGAGTAACTCAAAGTCAACCAGGTTGAGCAGGCATGATCTACCCTTCACAAAAAACAAATTGCTTGGGATCTAGAGTTTGGAGATTCCCCTTATCCTTGTTACTTAGGTTCATGATGATGCGGTCCATAGCCTTACATATCAGACTCGTCAGGCTAATGGGGAGATAATTCCCAGGGTCTGTAGTCACTTCCCTTTTATGGAGCGGGATGACTGTAGCAGTCCGCCATTCTGTAGGGACAAAGCCTCAGGTGTGGTGCCAGTTTACTTTGTAGTTCATGTAGAACACAGCCAGGGATATTGTTGAGTCCCATGGAATCTGTATTTTTGGCCTTGGACAATGCAGATTTAACCTGTGCTGCAGTAATGCTGGATGCCTGGCATTATTCGGGTATTGTGATTGGTCCTTTAATGGGGGAGAGAGGGGTAAAGTTGGCACTGAATCTGTCTGCCAGTATGTTGGCTATATCTGTTGGCTCAGTATAGGAGGTACCATTGTGCAGTAACTCAGAGCAAATTTGTTACGGGGTGCCATATATTGGACTTAGACATGTTCCAATGGGAAGAATAAACAGCTGGAATGAATTAGACCATTCTGTATGATACAGTGTATGTTTTATCTATTGAGGTAATTTTGGGGTCTTTATAGTTTTGCATACTGGTATAAAATTATGCAAAATATTTAAGTGGTGGTGAAGTGGTTAACGTTGTCGCCTCACAGCAGGAGGTTCTCTGGTTCGATTCCCGGCTGGGGTGCCTTCTGTGCAGAGTTTGCATGTCCTCCCTATGGTCACATGGTTTTCCTCCGAGTGCTCCGGCTTTCTCCCACAGTCCAAAGACATGTAGTAGGTGGACTGGACACTCTAAATTGGCCAAAGGTGAGAGTGTGTGTGCGAGTGAGTGGCATGAATAAACTATCTCGGCAGGGCTAGCCACCCGGCGGTGTAAACCTTGGCTCAAGATGATTGCCACTGCTGAAGTGACACCCCAACCCCATGTGCAAAATGGGAAAAGGGGTTGAGGATGGATGCATTTCAACTTTTTAACTTTTCAAGTTAAAAACAGATAAGTATTAGATTACAATACCGGGCTTCTTTAAGTCTCACTTAAATTGTAGCTAAATTATCAGACAGTAATGTACAACAATATTTTTATTACAGCTCTTTAACTTTTTAAATGTATTTTTTTTTTTCAAAAAACAACATTCAGGTAACCTTTTAGCTTAATTTGCCTTTGCATTTTTGGGTAAGTGAAACATAGTATACAAGGATGAAGCTGTTTTAAAGAATTTCCACAATTGGTGTATCTTTGAAAAATATTAAAAATGCACACACTGTTGATGTTTGTTCAGTTTCAATGGCATGTCTACATACTTTTTCTTTCAGTTTTGTAATTATGTTTGGATCAAGATAGGGATTTATCCATCTGAAATTTGCTGTTATTTTTCTCAGTGGTTTTGTGGTCATTGGCTTACAGTTACAGTGAAGTTGTAGTAGCAGTGTTTTATTTCCCATATTACATCATTTTTGAAAAATAAGCATCAGGACATAAGTGATCAAAATGCACAATGAATATTAGGATTATTTTTCCTTTGTATTCTGTATGGTGTACTGCTGTACACTACAACTATCTGTTCATCAGCTCCCTGGAACAGAATTTTGAAATCCATCTGTATTATTGCTGCTTATCTTCTTCTAATGAAAACATGAGCCACTGGAAAGTCATTTGGTGTAGGAATGCATAGTGAGTCAAATGGCAGCTTTCTTGGCAGGGGGGAGAGCAAGATCATGGATCAGGATTTCGGGATTCCCTAATGGGGTACTATCTGTCCCTGGGGCATGGAAGGCACTTTCTCCCTGCACAGAAGTGGAAAAGGAAAAATGGACTAGAATAGTAGATTGTTAGTTGAGTGAAATATTAAACTAAATGTGTGTCTGTTTTGTGTTGCACATTTAAAAAGGGCAGTATTGGCATTATATTCATTTTTGTTGTAGTCTTTTGCTATGGCAGTTAAACTATTCTGAAGTAGTTTGAGATGCCCATCTCTTTATCTGCCAGTATTCTGCACAAACAGTATTTTTTATGCACTAGTTTATGAAGTAGGTGTTGGTAGAGGAGACATCTTGTCATGACAGCTCCAGAATGACTTAAGGTTCCTTGAAACATTTACAGTGGGGATCCCAGCAAAAAAAAAAAAAACTTTACAGATCCCTGTCTTACAAGAAATCCTACATTGCAATTCCTGGTCTGATTCTTGCATGCTGTATTGAGCAGGTAAGTTAAGCCCTTAAAGCATATGTCAGTGGAGTATAATAGGTAAAGCACTAAAATGAGAAAAAGGACAAGTTGCCTGTTGTATTCCTCTGATATTTTCTTTATGTATGCAGGCATACTAAATTGTCAATAAGACAAGAGCATAGTCTAGACAGAATACACATCCCATTTTGCATCTTAATTTAAAAGCTCCCCTTTGTCCTCTTATCGGTCTGTTCCATAACTTCTAGAAATTATTAACCACATTTGTTTCATTAACTTCTTCAAACAACCCATTCTTTGACCTCACAACCTTCTTAGCAAAGCATTTAAAAATTATCTCATTTATTTGTCATTGGTACCCCTTCCATCCCATCTTTTCTACAAAGAATTTCCTCACCTTTAATGGTCCTAAAAGTTCTATAGGTGCAAAATATATCCCAAATCCTTCCATCTGTTCTGGCAAGAATATATTTGACTCCATAAGTCTGCCTTCTGCAGTCATCCAGCCAATTTGCTTATCATTTCAATAGTCCTTTGCACACATTTTCTCAGCATTATTTCCTTTCCTTTATAATGCCTCCAGAATTGCACATAGTACTCCAATGTATCGACTTCACATAGCATGGCTTCACTCTTCTCCTTATTTGGGATCTGAGTAAACTGTTAGCATGAATGCAGTGCAAGTGTTGTATGCTGCTTGAGTCAGGCTGGGTATTTTTTATTCTTGGAGCCTTTTCCTCATCATTTTTTCAAGATTTACTATCCCAACTTATGCTACCTTCCTCAATAATTTATTTTGTTTGTTTGTTTGTTTATTAATCAATCATTTTTGTTTTTTGCTCATTACAAGTGACTTTCTGCTGCCATCAGGTCCTTTTCTTGTTCATCGAATCGACCAAACCATCCTTAGCCTCCCCCAGGCTCTACCAGATCCATGTATGGAGATGGTAAAGAGATAAGGACCCTGTTGGAGGATATGGGAATCATCTGGAATGTTGATGACAGCCTGAGTTTGCGGTCATTAACAAACATGGTGAGCCAGTGACCCTTGATGGAAGCTTTGGCATCAGTGAAGTATATACTGAAAAGTAATGGCCCCAGAATAGAGCCTGGGACACAGCTGATGATAAGCCTTTTTGAAGAAAGTATGCCACCAGGCCTAACTGAATGGGTTCTGTCTGTTAGTCAGCTTGATATCCAACAGTGTAATATGAGTATTTTTTTTAGTTAGTTTAGCAATAATGGCAGACTTTATGAAAGTGTGGAAAGCCTTGGCTAGGTCTGGGTAGGTGGTGTCCAATACCTCTTGTGACTATTTCAAAAACATCTGCCTGGTAAAGTGTGAAGGGTCTGCCCTTCACAAAACCAAATTAAGTTGGACCAAGGGATTGTAAGCTGCCAGTATCCCTGTTTATGAATTCCATGTTGATACATCCCATTACCTTCAAATAAGGCTGGAAAAGCTAATCAGTCTATAGTTTCCAGATCAGTTGTTGTGTCACCCTTATGAAGGAGACCACAATAGCTGTTCTCCACACTTTAAGTACATTAGTGAAGAAGCAGAGATTAAATAAGGGAGTTTGGGAAGCAGTATTTCTTATTAACAAGGGGACAGCCTGGTAAATTATCTGTACCTATAGAGTTAGCAATTTTGATTTTGGAGAGAGATTTTATGACTTCTTCTGAAGTAATTGGATCTTGTGGGTTGGGACGCATGGTATGACAGTAGGAAGAAATTTGACCTAAATTTGTTTGCTACTATGCTTAAAATATTCTGGGGGGGGGGTCAGAATGGATGGTGCTGTTCAGTATCAGCTTAGTGCTGTGCTGGTGATTGTTTCTGAAGTTACTGGCATAGTTGAAGAAAACTTTATGGTTAAGTTTGGATACAGTGACATCAGAACAGAAGCCAAAGAAGCTCTAATTGCAGAAAAGATCAAAGAGAACATATTGTGGTGATGTGGGCATGTGTGCAGGAAAGCAGAAAAAGGTTTGGTGAAGAACTTTGGAGTGAAACATAAAGAAGTTAAGAAGAAATAAGGACATCCAGCAAAGAGATGGATAGATTGTGGGAGACAAGACTTACAATAGTCAGGTTTGACTGCTACCTTCTTTAGCAGTCAGGTTTGAGTGCTAAAGAAGGTAGGACAGTGGCATTAAATTGAGAGAGAGATGACAACATTTGACACAATAGCCCAACCTCATGTAGAAAAATGGGAAAAAGAGTTGATGATAATGATGTAAATATGATAGCAATATTTATATACATAGATTTGCAGGACTTTGATCTTTTGCTTCAGTTCTTTATTTAACCTTTAGAGGTCACTTTTTTTGGAGCAAGGATATTAGTGTTTATTTTTTAAGGCTAGATGTTTATTCCCCCTTGATATAGAGTTTGTTAATGCTGGGGTACCACCACAGTGTTTTTTTCTGAACTTGGCATAATATTTGGTATGATTGAGGACAGAAGCTTCAGTGCAGGAGTTAACACAAAAATTGAACTCTGTGATATATAAGTGTCTGCATTAGCTATGGAGTAGTAAAGGAGTGGGGAGCTGTTAAATCACCTTAGATTGGAAATTAGTGCTACAACATTAACCTTGGAGAAGTCTCTGAAGACAGTGGGATTTGAGGACATCTTAGACTTATTTTATTTGACATTTGTTTACCGGGAAAGTATGACTGGGATAATATCCCATTTTCAACTAAAGTAATGGGAGAGAAGCTTCACTTTGACATAATATGGTTACAGTTAAAGTTATTACAACACCTAATACAGAAGAATGATGTATAAACTAAGTAAAAATTCAGCTTCAGTTCATACAATTGGAATCTATGCATACATAGTGCAAATATTTGGACAGCTATAACAAGTTGAAAAAGAACATTTTCAACAGATAAAGTATTCACAAGTTGCAATTCATAGAGATGACATTAAACACACTTAAGTATGCTGTTTGAAACAGAGATGACTAGATAATGTAACCTAGGAAAAATATATTTGATCTGTGTCTGAGAAATGGAATGGAAGCAGGGAAGGGCTAGTTTAGCCTGGTGTAGTGCAGGAGTAGTGTCAGGTTTTATATAACTAGTCTTTTAGTAGTAGACTGATGTTGGAAAGGTTTATGTAATTTACAGAGGGATAAAAATCCATTGTTTATCAACAGAGTATGAGTAGAGACTTTGTTCAAATGATTTGTGGGGTTTATATATGCTGAAATGATCGAAGTAGTTTATTAGGGTGATAGAAATGGAAAATAGAAGAAAAAGAAGAGCACTCATCAGTTTTGTGAATAATGCTGTAGGTAGAGATAAGCTGTATGTAATCACAGAAAAGTCAGTCATGTCTCTCTTCATATCATTCAAGGTGGAACATCAAAGGTCGTTCATTGTTCTGCCATGTACATTATATATGTTTGAAGTAGGTGAAGGGATCTTAGAGCTTTGGTGACATTGCACATTCTGGCACCTGAATTAGAAGTGACTGACAGTCTGTCTTTGTTCGTTCTGGTTAATGGTGTATCAGTATGTGTAACTGCTGAATCACCTACAACAAGGATGCTTTTGTGTGTGACTGTATGTTCCTTCTGCTTTAGGGTCTACTACATGCCACTTTATTTACTAGGAATCATAAGTAACTTTGGAAGGGATTTTTTAGTATCTCAACACATGAGCCATTGATGAAGAAATGTGGTTTGTAATGTGCAGTTTGTTTCTGGGTGTTACGAAGGAGGGATGGAAAATGTCTGAAGCCTTAGATTATAGGTGATGGTACATTTTGTATGCCTGTGTGAGGAAAAAAATGAAATATTTATAGGTTCATAAGTTTGTGGGTAAAGATGCAACTAACAGTTTACATCTCTCTGCTATTGGCAGCCAGTTTGCTTTAGCTAATACTGAGCAGTGACATTCCTTTGGCGGGATAAGAGTAATAAATCTACAGATGCTGTTTTCTGTTTTTTGGTGTGAAGCTAGGTTTCTCTTGGATGCAGTTGCAGCAACTGATAAGCAGCATCATAACTGGGCAAGTAGGGACATGCTTACCAGTGGCCATTCTTCCACTGGAGGAGGGGAAGTGGGATTTTTTTTCTCAAAAAAATAAATCAAGCTGTTATGGTGTTGGATTTTCAATGACTGATGTAACCAAATCCCTAAATATTTGAAGAATGGACTATTTCCAATGGTTTATTGATTGTTGTACATTATGTGCAAGTTATTAAGGATTATTTCCAGTTTGTCCTGTGTCAAACATCATGATTCTGTGTGTACTAAAGGCAGGTTTGCTACAGAGCACCTATTGGGAGAGTTGTGATAGACCATTCCCTGCTTTGTTATTGATGAATAAAGGAATTCTACTAGCTATAGTGACCATATTATCTGTCTATTATGCAAGTGGATGCTGTAGAAGGTTGGCAGGAAGTTTGTTAATAAACAGTGAGAATCAGAGTGGGGAAGAGTACTGATTCCTGTAATAACACATTTGGGGCAGCTTTGATTGTGCAAATTTGTTTCCCATAACAGTGGGCTGCATTTGTCTGCTGACCATCCTTATTATTATTGTTACTATTAGGCTAAGAGATTTTTACCTTAAATGCTCTCATGTTGTTATTCTAAAGCACTAGCTGTCTTGGCATTTAACAGTTTTATGAATAAGCAATAAGAAAAAGAAAAACATGATGCATTATTAAGCTTATAATTGCCTTTCCTAGTGCACCTGCCCTATTTTACTGTCTTCAGACTATTGCATATTAATGTTTTTTTTATGTTTTGCCCTGCTTTTAGCTGCTAGTAATACCTCTCTCTCCCCCCCTCCAAAGCCCCTCTCTATTGTAGCTTATTTTAAACATACTGCACTGGGTTTGCTTCAAGTAAATCTACTTGTGTAGCTTGAGGCCAGTGTCCTTTTGTAAGCTTACTTCTGCTCATATTTTATTTCTTTTTATTTTATTTTTGGTGACTATACCTTTAGAAACTTTATATCCTTGTCTCGCAAGCTAGTTTTTCATTATCTTTTTCTGATTGTTTCTATGACTTCATCTTGACCAGGGTGCTAGCCCCACTCAGGCTCACTTCGCTCCCGTACCCTACCCCCATTCCCACCCACCCCCATTACAATTACCTTTATACCTAAGTATCCCTCCCCTTCCTGTCCCACTAGCCACTACAATTCCACTTCCTGCCTATTGCCACAACCACCTTACTAATCTGTCAATCTTGTCAACACCACTTCCTCTATACCACTGTCTCTCTACCTACTCTATTTGACCATATTTTATTCCAACATGTATTATTTTCTAATATCTCCTTATTCTCTCTATCTCCACCTCTTACCACTCCAATCTCTCTGACCCACTCCTATGTTCACCAACTTCTGACTCATACAACATATATCCAACTACTTCATCTTTTACTATCTCCCCTAATCTCTTTACTACCTCTACCTCAAGTCTATATAAACTATCCATAATACAGGTTTTTAAACCTTCCCACAAAGCTAAGTCAAAACTATACAAACTCCATCTAGCATCTACTACACACTGTCTCCTCACTAAAAACCTACTTTGTTCTGGAGATATCCATCTCAACCCTGGCCCCTCTTCTCTCCCCAAAACTACCTCTACATTGCCCCCATTTTACTCCTCTAACAGTCACCAACCTCAGTCACAACAATCATCTCCATCCAAATACTTAACTATTTACTCATTGAATATTCAGAGTCTAGCAAATAAAGTCACTGAGCTGTACTCATGGATAGCTCTCAATACCCCTCACATCCTCTCCCTGTCTGAAACCTGGCTCAAGCCACAAATCTCAAATAGTGAAATACTACCACCAGGTTATAATATCTTCCGATCTGATAGACTGTAAAAAAAGGTGGTGGCATGGCCATCCTCTACTCAAACATTCTTAACCTCTCACCATACCCTTCCCCAATTCCTGACTTCCTCCCAGCTGAAATCATCATCCTTAACTGCCATCTGAATCCCCACAAAAAAACTTGCAATTGCCTCTATCTACCTTCCTCCTGGTAACAATCTGTCCATTCTTGAAAACATCCTATCCTGGTTCTCCCACAACATACCATATGAGACACTTATCCTTGGTGATGTCAACATTGATTGGTCCAAACTCACAACTGACTCCTCCCAACTCAGTATCCACCTACACTGCTTCCACCAACGTATAACATCTCCCACTCGCTTCCATAAAAATTCCACTTCCAGCTCCATCATTGACTGGATCCTTACCAATTCGCCCCACCAATACCACAATCCCACCACCTTACCTGACTCCCTCAGTGATCATCTCCCTACCACCATCTTAAGACACTACTCCCATATTCCTAAACCCCACCTTATCAAAGACTGTCGAAAACTAACAACTTTCAATTTATCCCAATTTAACTCCTTTCTCCGCAACATAGATTGGTCCATCCTAAAACACCTCCCCCTAAACGATGCTGTAAGCACTTTCAATAGCATCTTCATGAATACTCTAAACTCCTTAGCTCCCTCTAGGAAGATCAGAGTAAAATCAAACCATGCTCCCTGGCTCTCCAAAGAGACAAGGTCCCTTGTGAAACAAAAGAGATCATGCTTGGAAAACCTGGACTAAAACTAAACAACCACCTTTTCTTCACAAATACAGGCAACTGAGGAACCTTGCAAAAAAACATACAACTAATGACAAAAAGTTATACTGTAGCTCTGCTCAGCTTAACAACAAATCCAATCCTCAAAAATTTTGGTCAACTCTCAACAACATCCTCTATCCTGGAAAGCCCTCTAATCCCTCCCCATACCCTAACTCTTCCTCTCAGGAAACAGCTACCCTCCTGAATAAACACTTTATCTCTTCCATCCAAAATCTGGTAACCTCTAAGCCAAACTCTACTTCGACACTCACATCTCCAAGTCCCACTAACACAACTTTGTTTTCTTTTGAGCCAGTTCCCATTACTTACATCAAATCTCTACTTCTCAAGCTAAAACCTTGCTCTCCTTCCACTGACAATCTATCTCCTACATTCCTCAAACTTGCTGCTGACTACATTGCCTATCCTGTATCTATACTAATTAATCGATCTGTTCTGGAATCAACTGTCCCCACCCTTTGGAAATCATTCTTCACTATCCCTCTTCATAAAGGTGGAAACTCCAGTGACCCCTCAAACTACCGACCCATTGCCATTCTGTCCCCCCTCTCCAAGATATTAGAAAAATGTATTCACTCACAGCTTCTCAATCACCTCCTCACACACCACTTACTTACCCCTACCCAACATGGATTTCGTCCTCACCACAGCACCACCACTGCCCTCCTCTCCTTCACTCATATCATTGCAGAGGCCCTAGACAACAATAAACTCATTTCCTGTCCCTTCCTAGATCTCTCCAAAGCCTTCGATACTGTCTCTCATCCTCTACTACTCTCCAAACTCGCAAATCTCCACAGATCCCCCTCCACACTTGCCTGGTTTAATAGTTACCTATTTGGCAGGGAACAATCTGTCAAATGGCTCTCATCCTCCTCATCTTTCCTTCCCATCTCCACTGGTGTTCCCCAAGGCTCCATCTTGGAACCCCTTTTGTTTAATATCTTCACCAATGATCTTTACACCTCATGCAAAGAATCCTCGCTTATTCAGTATGCCGACGACTCCACACTTATATCCATCTCAAATAACATTCCTGAACTACACTCCCTGACCCAACAGGCCTTACTATCCATTGAACAATGGCTCTCTCAGAACCTATTGATCCTAAATCCCAAAAAGACCAAACTCCTACTTTTCCTTCCCCGTTCTCTTTCTCATCACAAAACCTCCTTTTTTATTACATCCTCTAACAATACAAACATCCAACCTGACACCCACACAAAACTCCTAGGGATCATTATCGATGACAAACTCAAGTTCAACTTACACATACTCCAATGTATAAAAAAAAACAAACCAGAAACTAGGTCTGCTATATCGGAACAAAAAATTCCTAACCCCTGAATCTAGTTTTACCCTGGGCCAGGCACTCCTCCTCCCCTCCCTCTTATATGCCGCCCCAGTTCTTACCAATATCCAGGCCTCCACTCTAAAGAAACTGCAACAGACTTACCATAAAATAGCCAGATTCATTACTAACTCCCCATACAACTCACACCACTGCATTTCTTTAAACTCTCTTCAATGGCTTGAACTTCCCCAGTTTCTGCTATCTTATCAATTTCGTATGCTACACTCTATTCTTTATAAACCCTCCTTCTGTCCATCTCTATCTTCCTTAGTCTCCATCTCCATCCCATCCCGGACCCTCCGTACTTCTAACCAACAATTACTTGATATCTACCACCCAAAAAGGTCAGTAGGCAAACTACTCTACAAACAATCCCTTGCCCATGTTTGGAACAAACTTCCCCTTGACTTACGTTCAATCTCCCACACCTCACACTTTAAAAATGAACTAAAAGCTTATTTTCTCAATTCCAGAACCTGCCCTTGCCATGACCCTACCTAGTCTTCCTTCCCTTTATGTACCTTCAAAAGGACCATACTTAGCACCTCATTACACCTCTCTCTCCAATGTGTCTACTATGCATTTGCACAATTTTATACAAACAAAAAATGTTTATTGTTGACCTATTGAATTATATCAATGTAAAATTGTTACTTAGCTTCTTTTTAATGCAACTTTAACTTTCTGCATGTAACCCAACATTTGTGAATCATTTTGCTATAACTGCTATTATATCAATATTGTTTAAACTTGTACATATTTTAAAATGTATTACTGGAGCTTTTCTCCTCGGGTCTCCACTGAAAATGGGCCACAAGCCCAGCTGGACAAACCCGGTTAACAAATGTCAATACATAAATAAATAAATTAATAAATATTGGGGACAAGGGGTGAAAGGTAACTTAATGGGATGGAGACAATGGAGATGTTTACAGAAAATGAACAAATCTGTTGAATGCAATTGGGGCAGACTTGTGGAGTGCATGTTGGACCTTTAGGGTGAAGAATATTGCTGGAGCTCTATGAACATTGTGTCTTGTGACTGTGCACACACCCCACATCCCTACAAAGAATAACATCCCTAACACTGTTCTGGACACTATACACATGTACTGACACACTGATATGTGACTCAAGGCCATATTGTGTTGACATGTTATTAGAGTGATCCAAATTTATGAATCGCACAAATTACATACTTATGCCCACTACTTTATGTAATTGCTCACTGTATTTATGTATAAAGTGGCCCATTTCTAACCTGTTTCAAATGATCTCTTGCTGTTTACAACTTTTATAGTTTCTGGCCATTGTTTTCTGACTGAAGCATAGTTTACTAAAGTCTCACAAGGTGTTGTGTTTCTGGCCTTGGTTGTCTACTGTACTCTTCTAATTTGTTTAAGCCTGTTTTGGAAAATAGTTTGTGGTTTAAGAAAAGCACTGTTAATATGATATTTGTGGCAGTATACACTATATTTTCAGGAAGAAAAAATAAACTATGTCTTGTATTGTAGGTAGTTTGCATAAGGGCTTATTAGTATAACTATTTTATGAACTTTTTACATAGATCTCTTAGCCAGCCTGTTTGTGATTTGAGAATTATTTCTGCTGAATAGTTGCATACTTGAGCTGCAACAACTTTATTACAAGCTGAGGTAAGTACAAACTTGCAGTGTTATAAGATAGTACTGCATTTTTTTCTGTTTTATTGTTCATAGGTTCATAGGTTCATAGGTTCATACTAGGCTATCTGCCCAAGGGCATTTATAAGCCTAGCCCATAGTTATGTGGCTTTCGCCACCCCTTTAGTTTGAATAAAAACTATGCCTATCATTTTTCTGTGCCTCTGTCAAGCAGTGACACTGAAGTAATCCCTGGGGTATATCTGCGATCTCCCATCCATTGGTCAAGATTCCTCTTGAACAAGGCCAGCGAGGTGCTCTGCCTCACATGTACCGGGATTTTGTTCCACAGCATAGAGTCTCTGGGTGATTAATCTGTCCCTCCAGCACGTTCTATTTATAACCGTGTCAAGGTTTAAGTCTCCGCCTTGTGGTTCTGAGGGATCTAGATTTTTGAGGTGAAGCATATTCATCAAATCTGGGTTTGACATGGCCTTATATGTCAGGCACAGGTCACCTCTGAGCAAGCGGTATGAGACTGAATAGAGCTGGAGTTCTTTCAGTCGGGCAGCATAAGACATATTTTGAGACCCTTTATCCTTTTGGTGAGGAACTTTTGGGGCCTTTCAAGCTGCAGCAGGTGTCTGGTCAGATACATTCGAACGGGCATTGTACTCAATCATAGGTCTAATGAGTTATGAGTACAGGGGACGATGACCTCCCTTGATCTAGATGTGAATCCCTTCATGATCAGGTGGGCGATATAGAAGGTTTTCCTAACTACTTTAGCAACATGAGTGTCAAACGAAGGCTACTGTCAACTTGGGTCCCCAGATCCCTGATGACTTTTTCTGTGCTCAGTGGATTGCCACCTATATGGTAGCTAGGGTAACCTTGTTTTTCCCAAAGGGTATGACTATGCATTTTTGGCGTTTAACTTCAGGCCATGGCTCTGGCACCAGTTATCCGTTTCTGTGAGGCCCTTCTGGAGGATATCTGTGTCAGATGTGTTTTCGACTATGGCGCCCAGTTTGCAGTCATCGGCAAACTTTGTCAGCCATAACCCTCCTGTGTTTGCTTGTACTTCAGAAAAGTAGATGCCGAACAAGAGTGGACCCAGGACTGAGCCCTGTGGGACACCACTTGTGACAGGCTTTGAGTCTGACATGGCTCCAGCAACTCTGACCCTGTGGGTTCTGTCACTTAGCCAGTTTGCAACCCATCTTGTGATGTATGGGTTTACATTCAAGCTGATGAGTTTTTCGATGATACCTGAGTGGGGTATTGTGTCAAGGCCTTTGCCAGGTCGAGGTAGGCTGTATGGACTGCCTTTCCCTCATCAATGGCCTTGGTGACTGTCTCAAAAAGTCAACCAAGTTTAAGAGGCAGGATCTGCCTTTGACAAAGCCAAACTGGGTTGGATCCAAAGTCTGCAAGTTCCCTATGTCTTTATTTATGAGTTCCATTATGATCCTCTCCATGGCTTTGCAGATAAGGCTTGTCAAGCTAATGGGCGGTAATTTCCAGGGTCTGTGGAGGCACCGCCTTATGAAGTGGGACCACAGTCGCCGCAGCCACTCCTTGGGTATCCTGAGGTGAGGCTAAGATTAAACAGCTGTCCTAACTGTGGGTTTAATTCCTCGTTGAGTTCATGAAGCACACAGCCGGGACACCATCCGGTCCCATGGATGCTGTGTTTTTGCCTTAGTGAGGGCAGTTCTCACCTGGGCGTTGGAGATGTTTGGGGGCTACAATCCTCTGGAATAGATATCTCTCCTTTGGGGAGAAGTTTGCACTGAACCTGTCAGCCAGTATGTTAGCAATGTGTGTAGGTTCAGTAATTTTCATATCATTTTGAACTAATTCTGAGCATATCTGGGAGTTTCCTCCTAGGTTTCTAACATAGCTAAAGAAGGCCTTATGATTGTCTTTAGATTCCTTGGCGATTTTTCTCTCAAAATTTGCCTTGGATGATTTTATGAGAGCTCTTAGTTTTTACTTATAATGATCAAAGGTGTCTTACCTTTCAAGGATTTTGCTCTATCTTGTAGTAGCTTCCTCCTTTGTTGTAGAGCTTGTTTATGGCTGGGGTCCACCAGACTGGATGCTTGCCTTTGGTACAGAGAGTCTTAGTTTTGTTTGGGATTGCCTGATCCATGCAGTCCTGTAGGTGCTGGTAGAAGGCATTTGTAAGTGATTCAGCGGTTTGAGTAATGTTTACCACTGGCTCAGGGGCCTTAAAGGAGACCACACTAGTTTTTAGAAGTGTGAAATCGGCTTTTGAGAAGTTTTTCACTGTGGTCTTTTTTGTTTCAGGTGGGGGGGATGAGGACCTCCAGCGAGATTAGTTTATGATCTGATCTCACCAGTGAGGGGTATACTTCCGGTGTTGAACATTTTGATCCCATGTTCGTGATGATGAGATCAAGTATGTTTTCTCCTCTTGTGGGGATGGTGACTAGTTGTTCCATGGCATTTGAGTTTATGAACTCCAGGAATCTTTGGGTTAGAGTGTTCGGGCTTGAGTAGTGTTCCCAGTGTATATTAGGGTAGTTGAAGTCACCTAGTATGATGGTGTTTGGAGATACATTTATCCCCTCCAATGTTTTCAGGAAGGCCATGTGAGGTTCCTGAGTTTGAGAGGGTGGCCTGTAACATGCTACAAATTGCAGAGCAGTCTTGCCTATGGTTAATTGCACCTGGATGGTCTCCGATGCATCGTGCGTTGCCACCAACCTTGAGGTGTGGGTGTCCTTTATGAATATGGACACCTCGCTCCTTTCTTGGTGTTGTCCGATTTTGGGGCGGAACGCATGATATGAGGTGAAACCTGTTAGTGCTGGGGTGCTCTCAGGAGCCTTGAACCAGGTTTCTGTCACAGCACAGACATCGATGTTCTCCATATTGAGAAGGGCCTCGAGTGCATCTTGAGATTGAGACTTCTGGCATTGAGCAGCATTACCCTTAGTTTTTCCTTTTTGGTGTTCTAGGGTGGTAGGTTTAGAATTTGAGCCTTGCCTAAAAAGGCACTATGGGGTGGCAAGAGCCTTTGCCAATATCCGAGCCCAGGGTGACAGGTGCAAGCCGTCCCTTGAGCAGCATGGCTTGTCCAGCATGTCATCCCAGGCAGACAGACATTGGATCCCCTTTGAATGACACCAGAATTTAAGCCAATTATTAAAGCTGATCATCTTATCACTGTATTGTGGCATCATACTAGGTGAAGGTAGGATACTGCTCAAGGTCAGGGTCATACCTGCCTGGGCTACATAATCAGAGAGCTCCTCGATGTCCCTTTTCATGTAGTCCAAGGAGGTACATCTCAGGTCGTTGACACCAGCGTGGACAATGACTGAGTCGTACTTGTACCTGCTGTTGAGAGACCTGAGTGCTTGCGTTATGTGGCGGATTTTAGTGCCCGACAGGCAGCTTACTGTGACCTTCTCCTTACTCAGTCTGGTGAGCGGGACGTCAGTGTGTCTGACTATGGAATCACCAATGACAAGTGTGTCTGGCATTTTGTTTGGCCTTAAGGGCTGTGACTGTTTGACACTCTGACTGTGTGGTCTATGTGTTGCATGTGTTGGGTCGTGAGGTGGTAGTTGTTTGGGTGTCTGCTTTGGTGGCCTCTGCTGTTTTGGTAAATTTTGATCAGAGCCTCCGAGTATGTCTTTGTGTGAGTATGTGTATGATTTGAAGTTGTGATGGTACCATGTGTGACTGGGTATGTATTGTGTGTGGTTACCTTCTCCTCCTGTCTGGTCTTGCCAGTCCTATATTGAGAGAGCTCAGCCTCCAGTTTGGCCGTATAGTTGCATCTGTCGCATGTATTTGTGTTTTGTGGGAGAAGGAGAGGATTGTCTGTGTACATGAGGCAATTGTAACATTGCCTCAATATTCCTAGGTTCACCAGTTGAGCTGGAGAGGACACTAGCAACTGATCCCTCGACATACTAGAAGTAGTAGATAAAGAGACTTTCAAAGGACTCCGGGGGAAGTGGGTTTTAGGCTGGTGGGGTACTATCTATAATAAGAGTGCTTTATCAAGGTGCAAGTACTGTAGGAGTAAGTGCTAGGCTTTACAGATAGAGAATAGTCTACTTTCATTGTTTCATTAAATATTGTGTTAAAATAGTACTGCATTTATCTGCTTATTTGTTCACTGAAAATTGTAGTTCTCTCTGTGTCTGCAGTTAGTTGGTTTATTCTTCTCACTTCATTGATATTCGGTGTAGAAGTCTAAGCCTAGAGGGCTTCTCTGTGCCTTAAAGTCTTAGTCCCTTAACTCTGAAATTATTTCTGCTGGAATAGCTGCATACTTGAGCTGCAACAACTTTATTACAAGCTGAGATAAGTACAAACTTGCAGTGTTATAAGATAGTACTGCATTTTTTCTGTTTTATTGTTTCATTGAATATTGTGTTAAAAATAGTACTGCATTTATCTGCTTATTTGTTCACTGAAAATTGTAGTTCTCTCTGTGACTGCAGTTACTTTTCCCCACCCACCGTCCCTCCCTGTTCTTGTTTTGGTATTAATCTTGGTGGCTTTGGAATTGACCGCCCCTCCTGTAAATTTGTGTTTGAACACTCCTCCTGGGCCCATCTCATTTGCTCACTCAACCGAGTACAGTGAGGTCATATTTTGATTTCAGACACTCCTACCATTCCCATCTGTTCAGCCCTGTCCCAGCTCTATCCTAGTCTAGTCTCATTAGCTCATCCTGCCTAATACAGAGAGAACATCTGAGTAGGCATACCCACTTAGGCCCTGAACTTGTCTGATTGAAGACTGCTGAAACAGGGCTCAGTTCTGAGGTTTTTTACTGGTTAATTGGGTAATTTGTTTAAATCAGTTTTCCATTGTTATATAAAAAAGTTGCACTTTACCTGCTTTTACTGTATTTGTGTTCTTCCTACTTTATTACCTTATTTTGCTTTTGTCTCTTCTTAAAAGTACTCAATTGTGTTTATTCTGCTGCATTTATTACTGCTTGGTAGTACCCTGATTAAACTGTAACTGTTACTCTAAGTGTTTTGGTTAAAGCACTTGGGTTTCAGACCAGTTGTTTTATACTAGGAAGGTTTGTGATCTGCACTGTTGTGGCAGGACAGGTAGCTTACATCCTTCTAAGTTGGGAATTGCTGATTGAAAGCTCAGTGTCTGTTATTCTAAAAGTGTATTAGTTCTGGTTAAGCACTTGGGCTCCAGGCCAGTTATTTTACATTAAGAAGGTTTGTGGTCTGCACTCTTGTGGGAGGAGAGGCTAGTTTCTGCCCTTCTGAGCTGGGAATTTCTGGCCAAAGGCTTACTGTGACTGCTTATTTGAACTGTTTTTCTGATATTGGTGCACATTGTCTGCTGTAGTATAGAGTAGATTCAGGCCTGCTGAATCTAGCTTTGTTTGTATAACTTGAGTACTGATCCAGGCCATCGTTTTTGGAGAAGGTTTCCCTGTACCCTAGTGGCAGGAGTATGTGGTTAGAACTTGTCTGATTGAAGACTGCTGGAACAGGGCTCAGTTTTTAGTTTTTTACTTGTTAACTGGGTAATTTGTTTAACTCAGTTTGCTCGTTTTCTATTGTTAAAAAAAATTGCACTTTATCCATCTGCTTTTACTGTAATTGTGTTTCTTCCCACTTTATTACCTTATTTTGCTTGTGTTTCTTCTTAAAAGTACTCAATTGTATTATTCTGCTGCAGTTATTACTGCTTGGTAGTAGCCTGATTCAATTGTAATTGTTATTCTAAGCCTTTTGGTTTAAGCACTTGGGCTTCAGACCAATTGTTTTACATTAAGAAGGTTTGTGGACTGCATTGTTGTGGCAGGACAGGTAGCTTACATCCTTCTAAGTTGGGAATTGCTGATTGAAGGCTCAGTGTCTGTTATACTAAAAGCGCATTAGTTCTGGTTTAAGCACTTGGGCTTCAGACCAGTTATTTTACATTAAGAAGGCTTGTGGACTGCACTCTTGTGGGAGGAGAGGCTAGATCCTGCCTTTCTGAGCTGGGAATTTCTGGTTAAAGTCTTATTGTGCCTGCTTATTTGAACTGTTTCTTTCTGAAGTTTGTGTGCCTTGTTTGCTGTAGACCAGAAGTTAGTAGTTTATTGGCCATTTTGGGCTAATTTCTATCTCTTTCATTTCCCTGCTATAAAAAAATGCATTTGCGCATTTTGTGCGCTTGCATTCAGCTCAGCAAGTGCCTGCCAGGTGTCCTGCAGAGTTCTACAGCAGCAAAGAGAGACAAAAGAGAGAATTTGGAGTGATTAAGTATAATTTTTCTACATTTTTTTGCTGTCTTTAACTCATTTTGTCTAAAACGCCAATTTTTTTGCATTTCTGTGATTTAAAAAGCTTGTTTCTGCTACATTGTTTGTGTCTTTCAGCTTTTTCCCAGTTAGGGGTCGCCACAGCGGAACTCCGGTCCACTAATGATTGGCAGTTGATTTTTACATACCGGCTTGCCAGACCTGACACACAACCTTCAACGAAGGTACGCGACGCCCATTCACGCATGTCTCCACGCAGAAGACGCTCTAGCTGAGAATTGAACCGGACAGCGTCTTACTGTGAAGTGACAACGCTAGCTTGTTTCTGCTACATATTGTACTTATTTGCTGCCTGCACTTGAACGAAGTCATTTTTGTGTTTAAATAATCTGTTTGACTGTTGCAGGCTGCACACTAAAGTGTGATAGCCATTTCTGTGCATTTAAATTGCTTTTTTTATTGTATCTGCTTTATTTTCTGAAAAAAAAAAATCAAAAAAATATATATACTTGTTTCCCACCTTTCTAAACTATTGTAGTCCAGTTTTCAGGTTATTGCTGAATTCAGGTCTGTGCTACAAGTTTCTGTGTTGCCCATACCTTATTTGGATAGAAGGAAGTTTCTCTGTTCACCTGTGAGAGAGAGGAGGTTTGAGCAGCCTATCTGTCCCTGGAGGAGTGGTTTCCACCCAGAACTTAGGAGTTTATTGGCCATTTTGGGCTAATTTCTATCTCTTTCATTTCCCTGCTTTAAAAACTGCATTTGCGTGGTTTTGCGCACCGGGCAGTGCCGGTTAGCTAGGGTTAAACTATTCCCAGCTCCACGAAGTCTACTCTTCAATTTTTCCCTTAGAACTAGACAAACTTTCAACTTAAGCACGCAAACCATTCATTTCACAGCCCAGCACTTGCTCAAAACTCATAGCAAGCACTAATTAACCATAGTTCTAGACCCCCCCCCCTATACTGTCCAGAAGGACAAGGCTCTCTATGCGTCCCTGCCAGCCAATCAGTAAAACAGCTCACTTTACCTATTCAGGCATATCCAAAGGGCAGTTTCAGGTGTACTCTCCAGTCCAACTGGTGAATCTGGGCATTTTGAGGCAATGTTAAAACTGCCTCATGTACACAGACCTCCCTATCCTCCTACCACCAAACACTAATATATGCAAGAGGTACAGTTATACAGCCAAACTGGAGGCAAAGCTCTCACAACCCAAGACTGGAACGGACCGTCAAGACGAGAAGGAAAATACTTGCAACACACCACCAGTCTGACATAGACCTACTAAACTAACACCAGCAAATAACACACATAAATACACGAAAACATACTTGGTGGCTCTAAATAAAAATCTGCAAAAGCAACAGAGACCTTCAAAGCAGACACCCAAGCAACCTCCACACTACATTACAAACCATGAAACACATACCTCACATAATCAGTGTGCCATGCAGTCACAGCCCTTAAGGCAAAATAACATACCCAACACACTAGTAATAGGTGACTCTATAGTCAGGCACACTGTTGTCCCACTAACTAGGCTGGACAAGGAGAAGGTTACAGTTAGCTGCCTGTCAGGCGCCAGGATCCGCCACATAACACAAGCACTCAGGTCGCTCTAGAACAAGTACAAATACAACTCTGTCATTGTCCATGTTGGTGTGAATGATCTGAGATGTACCTCCCTGGACGACATGAAAAGAGACATGGAAGAGCTCTCTGATCACATAGCCCAAGCCGGTATGACCCTGACCCTGAGTAGCTTCCTGCCCTCACCAAGAATGATGCCACAGTATAAAGAAAAAATTATCAATTTCAACAGTTAGCTAAGTTTTTTTAAAGGGGATCCAGTATCTGTCCACCTGGGATGACATGCTCGACAAGCCACATTGCTTCGCATGAGATGGCTTGCACTTGTCACCCTTAGGCTTTCAAATACTGGCCAATGCTTTTGCCGCCCCCCCATAGTGCCATTTTTAGGCAAGGCTCAAAAGACAAACCCACCACCGTAAATAGCACAAGTAACCAAAAACTAAGGGTAATGCTACTCAACGCCAGAAGTCTAAACCTCAAAATGCATGCACTCGAGGCACTCCTCAGTATGGAGAACATCGATATCTGTGCAGTAACAGAAACCTGGTTTAAGACATCAGAGAGCACCCCAGCACTACCAGGCTATAACTCATACCATACTTTTCGGCCACAGAACCCGGACCGAAACACAAAAGGTGGGGCTGTATCCATATTCATCAAGGATACTCACACCTCCAGGCTAGTGGAGCAGCACAATGCCTCAGAGATCATTCATGTGCAACTAACAATGGGCAAAACTGCAATTCAAATTGTAGCTTGCTACAGATCACCCACCATGACCCAGGACCCCCATTCTGTGTTTCTGGAGACACTGGAAAATATGAAGGTCCTACCAAACGCCCTAATATTGGGTGATTTCAGAATTTATAAACTTGACTGCCTTGGATCAACTGGTCAACACCCCCACCAGAGGTGACAACATATTGGACCTGGTCATCACCAACATGGGCGACCGGGGTTCTACACCGGAGGTCAACCCCTCGCTGGTTAGATCTGACCACAGACTAATCACTCTGGATATTCACATTCCGCCCCACCCCCAATCAAGGAAACCACCGTGAAAAAAGTTTCAAAAGCAAACCGAGGTGGAAAGGTTCACAGCCCCCATGCTAAAGGACAACACTGTCCAAGCTGCTGAATCCCTTACAAAGGCAGTCTATGAGCACCTGCAAGAATGCATGGATCGTGCTATCCCAAGCAAAACCAAGACTCACTCCTCCAAGAAAAGGAAACCAGTCTGGTGGAGCCCTGCCATAAACAAGCTATACAATAGGAGGAGGAAACTAGTACAGAAAAGAGTAAAATCCCAAGAAGGAAAGACATCCCTGATCAGTATCAGCAAGAAACTACGATCCCTCATAAAATCATTCAAGGCTAGCTTTGAAAGAAAAATTGCCATGGACTCCAAAGATAACCACAAAGCATTCTTTAGCTATGTCAAGAACCTAAGTGGAAACTCTCAGATCTGCTCTGAGTTAGTGCAGAATGGCACAAAATACACTGAACCGACTGATATTGCCAACATTCTGGCAGACAGGTTTAGTGCAGACTTCACCCCCCTCTCACCCCCTAAAGGGCCCATAACCATACCAGAAGAATGTAGAGCCCCGGCAATCACTTACACACAGGTTAAAACAGCCCTATCTAAAGCCAAAAACAAAGCTTCATTGGGACCAGACGGAGTCCCAGGCTGTGTCTTACACAAACTCCAAAATGAACTAACCCCTTACCTAAACGCACTGTTCAAACTCAGCCTCTCTACAGGCTACGTACCCATAGAGTGGCACACAGCAACAGTTACCCCACTCCACAAAGGTGGAGCTACAATAAACCCTGGGAACTATCGCCCTATTAAGCCTGACTAGCCTAGTCTGCAAGGCTATGGAGCGCATCATCATGGAACTCACTAACAGAGACATTGGGAACCTCCAAACATTGGACCCTACCCAGTTTGGCTTTGTTAAGGGCAGATCATGCCTCCTAAACCTGGTGGACTTCTTTGAGACAGTTACCAAGGCTTTAAACGAGGGAAAGGAGATCCACACAGCCTACCTAGACCTCGCAAAGGTTTTTGACACCATTCCCCATTCTGGTATTATAGACAAGCTCACCAGCCTGAACATAAACCCCTATGTCACGAGATGGGTTGCCAGTTGGCTCACAGATAGAACCCACACGGTGAGAGTTGCAAGCTCTAGGTCCGACTCTATCTGGTTACAAGTGGCATCCACCAGGGCACAGTCCTGGGACCCCTCCTGCTCTGTATATACTTCTCAGAGGTACAGGCAAGCACAGGAGGACTATGGCTGACCAAATTTGCAGATGACTGCAAACTGGGGGCCATAATTGACTCTCCGGCTGATACAGACATCTTCCAGAAGTGTCTCACTGAGAAGGATACCTGGTGTCAAAATCATGGCCTCAAGCTAAATGCCAAAAAGTGCATAGTCATCCCCTTCGGAAAAAACGAAGTACCCATGAACTACCACATACGTGGTAGTCCCCTAAATACAGAAAATGAAATAAGGAATCTGGGGACCCAAGTAGATAGTAATCTCTCCTTTGATAATCATATTGCCAAGGTGGTTAGAAAATCCTTCTATGTGGCCCACCTAATCACAAAAGGGTTCACATCTAGAACAAAAGAGGTTATTGTGCCCCTCTACTCATCACTCATCAGACCTATCAATAGAGTACAACGCCCCATTTGGGATGTACCTTACAAGACACCTGCAACAGCTGGAAAGACCACAGAAGTACCTCACCAAGAGGATTACTGGCCTCAAACAGATGCCCTATGCAGCCCGACTGAAGAAGCTCCAGCTGTACTCGGTTGCATACTGCCTACTCAGAGGTGAACTCTGCCTGACATACAAGGCCATGTCCAACCCAGAATTGATGGACATGCTCCACCTAAAAAAAAAAACAAATCCCCGAGAGCCACACGCTAAACCTCACCATAACAATAAATAGGACTTGCTGGAGGAAAAGATTCCTGTCCCAGAGACTCCCCATGCTTTGGAACAGGATTCCAGTCTACATTAGGCAGAGCCCCTCACTAACACTCTTCAAGAGAAGCCTAGATGAGTAGATGGGAAACAGAAAATTTACCCCGGGGATCACTGCAGTGGCTCTGCTGGACAGAGGCACAGGGAATTAATGGCTCTGCTGGACAGAGGCACAGGGAACTAATCTAAGGGGGTGGCAAAAAGCAACATATTCTGGTTAGGCTTACATATGTCCTCTGGCAGATAGCCTAGTACTTACCTGTGAACCTATGAACATATGTATTCTGAGAGCATTGTCGAAACATGTATGTATTTCATATAATAATAGAAAATAATTACCATAGTTTCCTAATGTACAAGGTTTTGTCTGGCAGTTAGTGCATAGGATTAAGGCTCTGAGATGTTAATGAACTGCTTCCTGTACCCAGGTAACAAGTTTTGATTCCTTGTACTTTCATTTGCCTATTGTGTGACTCTGAGGAAATCACTTAGCCAGACGGTGCTCCTGGGTCACCCCTGAGAAAGGACACTTGTGTCCAGTAGGCTTGCCTGATTAACACATGAATAAATAAATAAATAAGTAAATAAACAAACAAACAGTTTGCTGGCAGGTTTGCTGCATGACATGTTCTTCTATAAGTAGGGGGAAGCAGACTTGTTTACTTGCTTGGCTGCTGCTTTCTGTTTTGTGAAGGTGTTCAAAATGTTGCTTTGTATTGCAGCACTTGAAAAGCTGTGTGCGTTGTAGGAGAGCACTGAGGGAAATATTCATTTGATCAGGAATTTAGAAATATATGCTTGTTTCTAAACTGATGTCTGTATGGGTTGTGCAGTGAGGGTGGAGTAAATTACTACAAATAGGATACAGTTTGATGGCTCAGTGTTCTGGCTGTCTAGCTTTTCCTATTAGAGAATTAAATTTAGTATGATGTGTGGGCACAGATTTGTCTTCAGAAGGAACTGGAATATGTTGTGTTTGTGCAAACATTTTATTATTTTATTATTTTCTACAAAATTCTAGCTATCCTCTTGTTTAATTAGAATAACGTATTTTTGCAGGAGCAGAAAAACTTGATCTGATACTACATCATTCAGTTAATGACTACCATTCTGTAAAGGGAGTATTACAGGTCAGGAAGAGACTGGGGAGAGGGGCTTTTGGAGTAGAAGGGGTGACAAGTTGGGGGGAGGGTTTGGTTGGACATAAAGCAGAGAGCATGGACATACCTCTTAACTGTCCGGATTTTCACAGAATGTACAGATTTTTGCATCATATTTTTGGTCTGTCTCTCATAAAATTGTGTTTTTTTGGATAATCACTGGCAAATCATTGAGGACTAAAGTTAAAAAATAATGTCAGACATTTGAATTTCAGACTTCATATCCTTCAGAAAATTCATGCTAATGGAAAACCTGTTAGTCTGTCAACCTTCTAAGTTTGTGCGAGGAATATTTAAAGTGTCTCTATTTTTGGCCTTTGTCCCCCCATTATTTGTGACGTTGTCCAGGTTTCTTGATCTAAGTGATTGAGAGGTATGAGCATGGGCTAAGCTGCTGATATTATGTTCTACAGAGATGAGTCTATATGCCTGCTACAGATATTCCTAATGACAATTGCTCTTAGTTAAACTGTAAACTTGAGATGAGCACTGTAGGTAGCATAGTTTGCATATTTCCATGGCTTTGATTTATGAGGCTGCAGGCACACTAATATGCAGAGCTGACATTATGAAAGTTACCTCACTGGGGTATGAGAATTTACAAATGCACAACAATGAAAGTACATTCTTAGTACTTTAGGGTTTAATTATGTATCTGGCACTGTTTTTTTTCATACTTAGAAAAACAGCTGTTCTAACTTTATAATTTTTCTTAATGAGTTTCTGTGTTTTGTTTAGAAACCTGTAGTCTGTATTCATGTGTTTATGCTGGAATGCAACAGAATTAATTCATAACAGTATGTGTAGCTTTTGGAAGAAGGTGGAAAAGTCTGCATTAAGTTTAGGTGTCAGAAGACTAAAATTGGTGAGCGAGAATGCAAACAGAGGCAGTACTGGATAGGGACATGTAAGTTAAAATAATAATAATAATTAAACAAAATAAGCATAAACTAATAGATAAAATAAGGGAAAAGGATGTATAAAATAAAATGTAAGTTTATTGAGGCTGGTAAAAAGCTATCATGCAAAAAGAAATAGAGAAGAAAAAGAGAAGCTGATGTAAGACAGCATTATAGGACCATGGATACTCATTTGCAAAAAAAAAAAGGATAAAAAATGCATATGTCAGAACACAGGCCATGCCACCGAACACCTATGGTTTCACTATTGCATTATTTCCAGAAAATCTTGGCTGCTTAATCTTCAACCTCTGCTTCCCATCTGCCATATTCATTCTCTCTCTCTCTCTCTGTACGTGTATATATATATATATATATATATATATATATATATATATATATATATATATATATATATATATGATTTCCACTTTTCCTGTTATCAGCTCTTCTGTTTCAGCTCTTAGTTTGTACTCCGTTCACTGTTAAAATTTCCCTCCATACTTGTGTATACTATGTCGATTCTTACAGATTCATAGATTATTATTAGGCTAACAACCCAGGGGGCCTTTCCAAGCCTAGCCAAGTTTTCCCAAAAGAATAATGATGTCCTGCATCCAAGTAGGACAATAAGGGTCAGGCATTTATAAGCTACCTCTGCCTATAGGGGACAAGGGTGCCAGGCCTAGTGCAAATTTCCTATTTCCAATCCCCACATCTAGGTTGTGCTTAAACTGGGTAATAGATAAACTCATCTTCCTATAGATGGGAAACCTGTTCCATCAGAAGGGCAGTCTCTGGGACACATATCTGTCTCTCCAGCATGTTCTCTTTAGGTCACAGACAAAGTTCAGGTCCATAGACCTTGTATTTCTATTCTATTTGACTTATGAATATGTAGGAGATTCATACGTGTGGAGTTTGCGGATGCCTTGTAAGCCAGGCACAGATCACCCCTTAACAATCTATAGGAGACTGAGTTGAGGGAAAGGGCTTTAACACACTCTGCATAAGGCAGGCTTGTTATGACATATATTCTTTTTGTAAGAAATCTTTGAGATTACTCTAGTTGCTGCATATGCCTGGTCAAGTACATACCAAAGGGAGCATCGTACTCTGTGATTGGTCTGGTAAAGGTGGACTACAGTGGGATAATGACCTCTTTGGACCTAGATGCCATGCCCTTACTTATAAGATGCACAACATAAAAGGATTTCCTCACCACTGTGGCCATGCGGTGGTCGAAGGAAAGGCTACTGTTGTTCATCTTGGTTTATAATTGAAGATAAACAGGTGGGGGTAGCTTGTTTATATGCTTTATTACATAGAAACACATCATGATGGATAGCAGCAGTACAAAATATAAACAAACTGATTAAGTGACAGACTACACAGACATGGATGCTTGCATTTCAACAGCATGCTACAAAATGGCAGTCAGGCTTGCACATGCTCAGTATTTATACACTTGTGCAAGCCCATGGAAAGCTTCTTAAAGGTATACATAGAGTCTTTCTCAAAGGCAAGATGCTGCAATATAGGCTCAGACACAGGTACCAAATGTTTAAGATTCCAGCTAAATTCTACTCGTTGTGATTCTACAATGTATGATCTCGGCTCTGGGCAAACACTTTTCACGACTCCAATCCAATCAAAAGCTTTTGACATCTGTATCCTCACTATCTCCCCTTCTTGTATTGGATTGAGTGGTTTGCTGGACTTTTCATAGTAGGACTTCTGGAATAAGTGCTTTTTTAACAGAGGGCTTTCACCGATTTATTGTTCTTAACACATGGAACCAATAGATTACTGCTGAGTGGTAATGTGATCCTGGTTTGTCTCAACAGAAGTCTCTGTGTAGGGGAACCAAGATGTTTATTACAAGGAATATTTCTGAGATTCAAGAGATTCAGGAAAACATCACTGTTGTCTTGTTTTGACTTCTCTAGTAATTGTTTCACACTTTGAACTGTACGTTCTGCCAAACCTTTTGACTGCGGGTACTCAGGGCTACTTATAATATGAACAAAGTCCCACTCATCAGCAAATTTCTTGAATTGCTGGCTTATAAACAGTGTACCATTATCAGAAATAACTTTGTGCGGACTACCAAGGGCTGCAAAATGACACTTCATCTTAGTAATGACAGTACTGGATGCTAGATTACGAAGTAGGTTAATCTCAAACTAATTTGGATAAGAGTCTACTAACACCAAGGAATGTTGACCATTCCACTCGAAAATGTCTTTGGCTACTGTTGACCAAGGTAATTCAGGAATCTGGGTTTAGCTGAAGTGTTTCTTTCTGTTGATGTGACTTTGTACTATTATATCTTGAACAAGATACAAGTATTCTCTCAATGTCCCTTGACATAGAAGGCCAAAATACTAGTCCTCTTCCTCCTTCTTTTGGTAGAATCAGTTCTTGGGTGGGCACAATGCAAGATAGTAATGTACTCTTGTTGCAAGGACTTTGGAACAATCACTTTTGGACCTTTCATGATAATAGCATCGTCAGGCAAAATCTCATCTCTGTAAGGAAAATAAGGTTGTAGGTCGTGAGGTAAACAAGATTGCTTTGACAGCCGTCCTTGACTTAATAAATTGGTTGAGCTTCTGAAGAACTGGATCTGAAGCTGTGTGACTTCTAAGCTCATCGAGACATGTGGAAGAAAACTTTCTCGCTTCCATAACTTCAAAAACAAGTTTCTCATTCTCATGCTGTTCAGTGGTATTTCTGGATTATCTGGATAAAGTATCAGCAAGATAAAGAAGTTTGCCTTTTGTGTAAACAAGATTAAAATGATACTTTTGTGATTTCAACATCATGCGTTGAAATCTGGTAGGAGCTGTATGCATAGGCTTTCTCAAAATAATGACTAGAGGTTGGTGGTCAGTTGCGATCTGGATAGGTCTGCCATAAATATAATCATGGAGCTTCCAACATGCAAACACAATTGCCAAGAGTTCTTTATCTGAGCATACTGCATTCTAGTTTCTGTTAAGAGTTCTGGATGCATAGGCTACTGGTCTACACTCTGGAAGAAGGACTGCACCAAGACCAAATTTCGAAGCATTACAAGAAAGAGCAGCTGGTTTGTGAACATCATAGTACCCGAGAGTTGGTGGACTGGCAATTTTCTGTTTCAAAACATCAAATGTAACATCAAATGTTCTTTGGTGTTGTTCCAACTATGACCAGGATACATCTTTTATGTGTCAGCTCTCTCAGCAGTGCTGCTAGTTGGCTTAAGTCTGGAATGAACTTGCCTAGATAGTTAACCATGCCAAGGAAACATTATAAGGCCTGAGCATTGTCTGGAGCTGGCATCTCAAGAATAGCTGTTTGCTTGGAAGGATCTGGTTGTAAGCCTGAACTAGTAAACAAATGACCAACATAAGTAACTTCTCATAGCCTGAATTTGCACTTCTGAGGATTCAGCTTAAGATTCACTTTGCATGCTCTTTCCAGAACTTTCTTAAGGTTTCTGTCATGCTCAGCTTCACCATTACCTCCTACTAGAATATCATCTACTATAATAACACATGGATACCTAGAAAAAATGTGCTCCATTGGATGCTGGAAGAGTTCACGTGCAAAATTTATCTGAAATGGCATTCTCAAAAATCTGTACCTGCCAAAAGGAGTAGTGAAAGTGGTTAGCAATGAAGATTTTCGGTCAAGCAAAATTTGCCACAATGAGCTCTGCATCTAAGACAGAAAAAACACTGACATTTGGCATAAGAGCTGCAACTTCTTTGACTGCACACATTGGATGATGAGGTCTTTTTAATGCTTTGTTCAAATCTCATGAATCAACACATATTCTGATATCATGTGAGCTTTTCTTATGAGCTACCACCATGGAAGATACCCATTCAGTAGGTTCATCAACTGGACAAATCACACCTTGCTGCACCATTTTATCTAGCTCAGATTTGGTTCTGTTCTGCATAGGTACTGGAACTTTCTGGGCTGGTCTGATAACTGGGCTGACTTCAGGGTCTAACTTCATGGAGTACGCAACTAAGAGCTTGTCTAGTTTGTCTTCGAAAAGATCAGCATAGGTAGAAAAAAATAGACTGGGCAAAATTAGAATAGTCTTTTAAGCTTACATGGTGGACTTCCTTATTAAATGAAATAGTCCCATTTTCAAACTGTCTCTGAGGCCTAATAATGACTGTGCATGCCTTTTGACCACATAAAATTGCAAGTCATAGCTTTTCCAGGCAGAGTAACAGGAAAGCACTACTGAACCTTCAGTCTGAATTTCTTCACCACTATAAGCAACTAGCTTCGCACATTTTGCCAAATCAAGCTTCTCACCAGCACATCTAGTAAATGCTTCTGCAGACATAACATTGTACTTTGAACCTGTGTCAACTTTGAGCTCTATGGGTCTCCCATTTATCCGAAAAGTACAAAATATTTCATTCTTTGCCTATAAATCTACTGTATTGACTGTTTCATTAAGCACAGACACACCATCAACATATAAAGTAGGGTTACAGTTTTCTAATTGACCAACTTGTCTCTTGGAATGTTCCCTTTTAATAAAAGAATAAGCCCCTTTTGATTTACAAAATCTTTGAAAATGATTCCACTTTTTACATCTGTGGCATTGTGACCAAAAGCTAAGCACCTTTCTCTTTTAGACACATGCTTTCCACCACAGTTATGGAAGTTAACTGTGAGGCTAGGTGGGGGTATATACTTTGAGTTTGCTGACTCACCCTTGTGCTTCACTGAGACTGTGCATGTTCTGGAATCTGCTAGAAAGCTATGTGGTTTCCCAGGGACTGTTGGAGGGCTCTCAGCTGCCATGTGCTTGGGACTGTTTCTTTTAACCACTTGCTGCATACTATCACTATTAGTTTTAGAAGACACTGGAAGCATGCATTTCTTATTTTTTAAGCATATTTGTGTGCTTTTCTGTAAGGTCATATATCTGACAAATCTCCATGGCCTTATTCAAAGTTAAATCACTGTCATGAAGCAAAATCTTTTTCACAGCATCATCTCGGATACAACACACAAGTCTGTCTTTTATCAACTCATCCTTTAAATCATCAAATCTGCATGATTTAGCTTTATTCCTCAAATCAGTTATATATGTTGCAAAAGTTTCACCAGGCTTTTGATCTCTTGTGTAAAATAAGTGCCTTTATATTGTAATATTTATTTGGGGGGTTGCACATTTCTCTAAATTTACGTTTTAAGCACTCGAGGTCCTCCATTGACTCAGCTGGTACCACTATATGATGGTTTCCCCCTTCTGCAAACAAAGCAGGTGCATACACAAATGAACTCGCTCTTTCTATAGCTTCTGAACCAGCTAAATTAAGCAGAATAAATGCCTTTGTATGTGCATCTTTATTAGAAAATGCAGCTTGAATGAAAATATCATACTCTTGCTCAAACACTCTCCAATTCTCAGCAATATTATTATCAAATACAGGTGGACCTGGTTTCCAAAATCCTTCAGCCATGCCAACAAAGTATGCCCAAACACGCTGTAAATATGGCCCTTGGAATTATATAAGAACATGCACACACAGCAGATACTTGTAACAACATTCAAATGCCCAATAAACTCTTCAAAATACTGTACTTTGTGAAATATGCCTTAAAATGGCTGTATTTTGCAAAATAACTGTACTGTAATACTGCACAAACATGCAAACACCTCATACACTTTGGATATCTCAGATAGTTTTAGTTAATGCAAAAAAAGAAGCACATAGCGAAAATGCAGTTGTTTCCCTTATTTTATTCATTTTATGGGATTCAGACATTGTTTCAAACATTTTCATAATTATTTTGAATGTTTTTTTCAATATGTCACAGTTTTGGACATTCCGTTTACTTAGAAATTCTTTTTTGAGCATTCTGAGTGCTTCACTTTATATTTTCCGAATAAGAAATCATTTAAGCAAGTTTTAATACCTGGAATTCATTACTGATCTGTTTTGTGAGTAGTACGTGCAATGATCCATTCCTGTATATTCCTCCAGCATTAACTGAGTGCCTCTTGGTCTTGAATCTGGATCCCATTCAGACACCATGTCACTTGTCTTGGTTTATAATTGAAGATAAACAGGTGGGGTAGTTCATTTATATGCTTTATTACATAGAAACACATCAGGATGGATGCAGCAATACAAAATATAAAAGAACTGATTAAGGCAGACTACATAGACGTGCATGCTGACATCTCAACAGTTTACTAAAAAATGGCAGTCAGGCTCGCACGTGCTTAGTATTTATACACTTGTGCAAGCCCATGGAAAGCTTCTTAAAGGTATATATACATACTGATCTACAGCTACTGTCTACATGCTTGCACAGATCCTTGACAACTGGGTCAGCTCTTGTGTATTATCAGCATGGTAAATAGCCAGGATGGTTGATTTCCCAAAGGATACAATTATGCATTTCTTAGCATTGAGTTTAAGCTTGCAATCATCCTCAGATTTAATCAGCCATAAACCTTCAGCATTTGCTTCCATTTCAGAGAAATAGATGCCAAAAAGGAGCAGGCCCAGTACTGAGCCCAGGGTGACTCTGCTAGTGACTGGCCTCTTGGTAAAGGTGGCCTCGCCTATTTTGACCTCTTGGGTACTATCAGCAAGCCTATCCAGTGGATGATAAAAGGGTTTATACTTAAATTAGTGAGCTCTTGTCTATAATGTCTGAGTAGGGTGTTGTATCAAAAGCTTTGGCCAGGTCAAGGTAAGCTGTGTGCACAGTCTTACATTCATCCAGTATTTTGGTGACCCTCACAAAAAAGTCCACCAGATTTAATAGGCATGACCTTCCTTTAACAAAGCAGAACTGTGATAGATCCAGCATTTGTAGGTTACCTATGTCCTCATTTATCATGTCCATGATTATTCTTGCCATGGCCTTACATATAAGGCTAGTATCATTATGGGCCTGCAGTTACTGGAATCAATGGTTGGACCTCTTTTATGCAGGGGAATGACTGTAGCCATCTTCCATTCCTTGGGCACAAAACCTGACTGAAGGCTCCAGTTGAAAAGTGATTCAAGTGGACCAGAGAGGTCATGTTTCATGCAATTTATTAAACATCCCAGGATGTTATTGGGGCCCATCGATGCAGTGTTTTTGGCCTTGGAAAGTGCATTAATGACCTGTTCTCTAGTAATGGTTGGGGAGTTGTTTTTTGTGTTATTTCTTTTGGGCTTTGGGGGGAGTGTGGGGGATTTGAGCTGAACCTGTCAGCCAAAAGGTTAGCAGTGGCCTCTGGTTTACTGTGGGTGATGCCATTTACAATAAGTTCTGCACATTGTTGTGTATTTCCCCTGAAATTACAGACATAGAAAGCTTTGTGGTTGTCCTTTGCCTGAGAAACTATTTTTTCTTCAAATTTAGCCTTTGAAGTATTACTTAACCCTCTTAGCTGCTTGCTTAGATTGGGTAGGGGGCTTTTAGTATGTATGGTTTTGTTCCTCCTACCCTTGGCCAAGATTTTTTTTCTTTTGTTGTATAACCGACTGATAGTGTGTTTCCACCAGGGTGGCTTGTCTTTTGAGTTTGTCTGATTCTTAATACGAGTGGGCACAGCTCATTCTACTCGGCTATCAATATGGCTGTACAGAGATTTTGTAAATAGCTCAGTGCATTCTATGGTGTTTACTGGGTTTGGGGGTGCTTGGAATTTAGCCAAGGTGTTTCTTAGTAGAGAAAGGTTAGCCTTGGTATAGTTCCTAAAGGTTTTTGGTTTTGCTGGATCCCCGAATTTAATTTTTATTTCAAGTAATACTGCCTTAAGATCAGATCTGATGAGCAACGATATTACATTGGGTGAGGAACATTGACCCCCATGTTTGTGAGTACAAGGTCAAGGATGTTTGCACCCCTGGTAGGAGAATTGTATTATTATTTTTTATTTATTTAACATATGTTTACTGGGAAAGTCCAACTTGGGACAAAGCCAATTTTCAGCAGAGGCCCGGGGAAAAACACTGCAGCTGCAGGTCTTTGTAATATGGGAGGAAACTGGTGCACCCAGAGGAAACCCACACAAATGCAGGAAGGACATGCAAACTCCACACAGAAGGCACTCCCAGCCGAGAATCGAACCAGAGAACCTCTTTCTGTGAGGCAACAATGGAACCTCTGCATCACTGCGCCATCCAAGAATGAAACAACTCTTCCAGGATGTTGGTATTAACAAAGTTTAGGAATCACTGGGATTGTGCATTAGAAGTGGTGTAGTATTTCCAATCTGTAGAGGAATAGTTGAGATCCCCCATGAATATATGGGAAACAGAAAGTTCACACCGGGGATCACACCAACAGTACGACTAGATAGGGGCCAAGGGTACTAGCTGCTAGTACAAGGATCTAGGGAACTACTAAAGGGGCGGTGAATACCGCACAACGTGGCTGGGCTAATATATGTCTTCGGGCAGATAGCTCAGTACCAACCTATGAACCTATATCTTATTGGGTTGGCTGGATCACATTTAATTCACCTATTAACACCTGTATTATGCCTTGTATACTTCTCATAATACTTCTTTTTAAACAATCATGTAAAAATGTAATTTATGTCTAAGTTATGTTATGTCACAATAGTGTATAATTTAGTTATACTTTTAATGTTACTTTACTGTTGTTACTATGTACCTGGACTGAGCTTGCAAATGGTCAAAGCTCATCAGTGCTTACCCTGGTAAACAAAATAAAATAAGTCATGTAAGACACAATTTTGTGAGCAGTCATGCTCATTACAATGTAAATGCTGTCTGCTAACTGTTCTTTGAAAAAATACACTGTGGACAGAATTAAATCACTTATGTATGCTGGGTACCACTCACTGTCTAGTGTTATTGTGCAGCCATCTGTGTGGTGCAGGGGTCATGGGGAAATTATTCTGATGAGTAGCACTCCTATGTGGCTAACAACTGCTAAATAAGTATATGAATAGAAAGAGGGATGGAAAGACAAAGAAACATCTACCTTTCCGGTAATACACAGCAGTATCGTAAGAAGTCTTTGCTTGCCTTATTTACTTGTTGGTTTCACAGGTAAAGCGATTGTTTGTATAAAACCTTCATTACAACTGAAAAATAATAATTATCTTGGATTGTGAGGTTCCATATTCATGTAAACAGTCAGCTGAACAAAGAGAGAGGTTGAGAAAAATGCACAGGTGTTTACCATGAAGGGGCATACAGGGTGATACAGGAGGTTACATTTTTGCAGCAGTGCTTCATGGGTTACTACACCAGGCAATACTGCTGGGACCAGCAGTGATCTGGGGGGAAAAAGATGGATGGTTTAGTTCCACAATGCTGCAATGATAAGCTGAAGTAAACAAAACAGGGATGCTGATGAAGAGTTAATAGTTGCTGGTCAGATGTAGTACAGAAGCTGAGTGGGGTGGGTGGGGAGAGGTAGTCAGGTCCATTCAGGTAGTGAAGAGAATATGATATAGGATCAATAATATGGGGGACAAACTGTCTGCATGTACGGGGAGCCTTTATATAGCCTATCCTCACATTAATGCTAAGTGGTCAGACGTGTATCAGAGGGATGGTGTTTACCTGTCATTAAAAGGGATGCCCATTTTTGTTCCGACCTGCAGGCAGGGTTATTTATGTTAGGCTTAGAGTTCTGATAGCTCAAGGATGTGTTTTATGGAAGGGGGTAGATTTCACCCCCCACTTTTGTGGCAGAAGGATGGAGGTACATTGATGGGGGGAGGTTATATAACTTACCAGGTGAGCCTCTCACAGAGTGAGTAGTCCCAATGGGTACCAGGCACCTTCAGTTGGCAGATGGTAAGGCAGCCCAAAGAAGAAGAAATTGAATGAACTGGAATTGTTCTGGGAATTGTGTGAATGTTGAAGGGCCAGATACCGTATTGACAATGCCACCTTTTCTGTAGTACTTAGGTGATACATACATTTGATAATGGCCTCCATGAAATTCCTGCCTTGCACACATATCCCAGAATAATTAGGCTTCCAACTAGTTAATTAGGACAGTTGGCAATAAATATGTGGCTGCAGCTATTTAACCCATTTTGCATGTCCCTGTCTTGATTGTATATGTGTATTGCATTAGTAATGAAGTCATGTAAAGTGGAAGAGCTGTACCTAACACAGTCTTGGACATACTCATAATATCTGTCTGATAACATGTACATATGAAATAGCTATCTGTTTCTTCCTGAGGCAAAAGGTATACAAACTGATAATTTGTGTAAGCATGCCAAACAAATCACCTTCACAGTACTTCATTTCTTTCGACCATAAGTAGGGAGGCAGCATACAGACCCCCTGAAAAAAATCAGTAGTTTTTGTTCATTATTTTTGCAGTATTATGGTTTTAATCTGTTTTCTTTCAGTATATTTGATGGTGTGGTCCGGTTGTCTTTGTGTTTATGTGGCTTTCATTATGTATTTTTCATTGTAGTTGGTTTTGATGAGTTGGAAGTTATGATGATGACATGAAATATTTTTTGCCCTGTGGAAAAATACATGCTTCTCCTTCTAGATACCTTACAGTTTAATTTATTAAGCTGGAAATTCAAAATCAGTGCAGATTCCTGAAACACTCCAGTAGCAAATTCCTTCTGTTTAGAGCGACTTTCATTTCTTCCCCTTTGTGCTTGCTTGCCTGCTAGACTAAGCACTTGTCCAGGCAGCATAGCTACCTACTAAGGGTTCTTTGTTTAATATGCCACTTAGTTATTTGCTGAACTTCAGCTATACTTAAGGTGGGATTCACTGGTACGATCTGTGCTGCATTGGGCACGTGCATGGTAAATGACATTGTGTATGGTTATATGGTGTTCACAAATTTGGAGAAAGGAGATATACTGAAGATGTGTAACAAGTCCATAGAAGGCAGAACTACATGGTGTATGTGCAAGTGAGGGCTCTAGTTTGTGTGACATTCAGTATGCAGTTTACAAACAGTGGAAATGTACACCAGAGCTAAACTGACTGCTGCACAGCAGTACAAGTAGGATCATGTGCAGACACCAGCCATGTGGCTGTAGGCATGTCTGCACATCCAGAAACACACATGCATGCCGTAGTACTATATGTGCCCTGACACTCTATTGGTGTTTCACAGGGAAATGACCATCTGATATTCCTCAAGTTGTTAAACTGCAATATCTGCACTCAGAAAACAACATGGAACATCAGGTCAAGCTGGACGTAAAATGCTGTGGATTCAGTGATCCATGTAGGGGTGTTTCTACTACAGCTGTTGGAGTTCTTGGGAAGTACTTTCTGCAGCCTTGTTAAGTGTTGCCATTTCTGCTGTTGTGCTTCCATATGC
This sequence comes from Protopterus annectens, assembly GCF_019279795.1. Classification (NCBI taxonomy): domain Eukaryota; kingdom Metazoa; phylum Chordata; order Ceratodontiformes; family Protopteridae; genus Protopterus; species Protopterus annectens. The sequence goes on from NC_056747.1 coordinate 1,235,471,360, forward strand.
AGAGTGATGGGCAAACACTTAACTTTATCTGTGAAATCTTACTGTGTACCATGTCATACCACCCCGATCCCACATATTACAGGTTAGTGAAGATGGTATGGAAGTACAGATAATGGTGGTTACACCACTGAGCTCTTTGTGGAAAGGAACTTATGTACAGGAAAGTGGAGCCATTGTTGGCTCCTGTACCAGTTTCATTTTTCTAATTAAGGTGCTTAGATTTCTCTTTCATTTACTGTGCATTAATTTCATAGTCTGACAGCACATTAACAGATTTATAATTGTGATATGTTAAGTAAATGAGAAGAAAATTAATGTGTTTTTTAACACTGTGTCACCTTGATTGGTAGTATAGTTTACAAAAGTTGAAAGTCATACTAAGTGGCCTTTTTATTTATATCAGACTTGAGTACTTCTGTTTAGAACAGTTTGGTGTAGGGTGGTTTTCTGCTTCTAGAATCCTTTTATCCTTGAATAAGTTGCTTTTGTCATTGTGTATCTGAAGGCCTTATCTACATAGTTGCCTCTGTCTTTTTTTATTTATTTATTTAACTGTGCATACATGTCTGGAGAGGGTAGGTATAGTTGAGTTTCATAGTGGCTAGGGAATAGGGATAGTAATTTAGGAAAGATCTCTATACTTTTAATGTTTTTGCAGAGGCCAGACATCAGTTTTCTAAAGCTAGTGTTCTTCAGTAAAATCTGCAGGGCTGCTTAAACTTATTTGTTTACTGGTTAGTTACAATACCTGCCATCATTTTTTGCTGGAGTAGTACAAGTTTAATTTAGCACATATGCCTGTTTTCCTCTTAATCAGAAATTCCCTTGCAGTACCTCAAATTTTGTGGCTGCTGTGCTGATGCTATCACTCATTTTTATTGTTATTTACTTCTAATACTATTGAGATAAAAAACATAGGAAGAGAATCTGCAAGCACAGAAATAAATAGGACATGCTGGAAGGACAGATTCATATCCCAGAGGCTCCCCTCACTCTGGAACAAAATCCCAATCCATGTTAGGCAGAGCCCCTCACTGACCCTATTCAAGAGAAATCTTGACGAGTGGATGGGAGACCGTAAGTTTACCCCTGGGATCTCTTCTGTGTCCTTGCTAGACAGAGTTACAGTAAACTAACCTTAATATGGCTACCTTCTGTGACCTACTATACAGAGGTACAGTCAACTAATCTTAAAGGGTGGTGAAAGCCAAACACACTCTGGCTAGGCTTATAAGTGCCCTAGGGCAGATAGCCTAGTATCAACCTATGAACCTATGGATTCTTGCCTTTTGGCTAGATAACAGCCTGGTCTGGCCAGGCTTTAAGCTTTAATGATATAATTGCATTCACTGGCCAAGTTACGTGTTCTCTGTTCAAAGCATTCAGTGATTTCTGTTTTAACAGTATTGAGACTGTTGTATTCTCACACTGAAAGATGAGTTATACAGTTTAGGGCCTACATATGGGAGTAACACTTTATAGCAATTACTTGTAAATTTAGAGATATGTAGATTGTAATTTACTGCTTTTGGTTTTTTGGAACAGATATATCACTGGGGGTATAACTCTCAGTCAGTTTGGCTAAACCACTCATCTTGTGGCAAATTTCAATTAGTGGGTGGAAGTTCCTTCTCACAGTTAGCGGTTGTCAGGCCAGTGGAGTAATTATGTGCCTGACTGAAGTGTCAAACTTGCATCCAAGTATAGTTCAGTTTACTTTATTATGTAAAATATGTTGTCTGACGTGAGTGTTTGTTTTTGTTTTTTGTACTGCCCCAAATTAAATCTTTTTTTAGGTAGAATTAATGATTTGTAGACTTCCTTTCTGTTATTTAAAATCATATTTAGTAAACATTTTTTGTGATCTTTCAAACTTAGGAATAAATGGGAGGAAACTTTTACTTCATTGGGACTCCTAAGTAAGTAGACTTTTTAGTCTAAATGTAATTGTGGTGTACAGTATGACTAGATGGTAAACACAAATATCTAATATTTTCTTTTGCTCACATACACTTTTTCTTAAGTTTTTGTGAACTCTTGAGTGTTTTTCATATTCCTAATTTTTCATATTACAGATTTTTAAAGCTCTACAGATATGTAATGAGTTTTCTGGTGAAAGTTTTGAAACTTGTCAGGGACATATTCAGTTCACAGTACTGCAGTTTGCTGTGGTATGATCCATATGACCAACACATAGGAAGTAGCGCTGTGTGTTATGTAAGTGAGGCTGCTAAAAGTTATAGTGTAGTTCATAAACTGATGTCTGGAGGTGTATTATCTAAATAAAGCTATTAACCATTGTTGTCCAGATTATAAACTGATGTCTGGAAGGTTGAAAATAATCTATAACGAACCTAGGTCTTGGAACTCTTACCAGGGTTTCTTGGTGTGCAAGGATGACAATACATTGACAGCCACACAGCTGACTTCTTGCAGTGCAAAAGACAGCAAAGGCATGGCTGGTGTAAAATATTAGTCCGTTATAAGTGAATTTGTAATACGTGACATTATCACTCCTGTGATATATATAGACATAAGTTAGACCAGCCAGAGTCATTACAAGAACCTCAAGCCATGATGAGCTAAATAAAGAAACACAGTTTTCTCATTAGACAGCAAGTGTAAGATGAACTGTGACATATATTTTTGAAGAAATAATAAATTTTATCACATTGAACAATTTGCATATGACAGTTCAAGAAACTGTTGATGTTTAAAGACGAACAACTGATGCAGTGCTTCCAGAATATGGATCCCGAGGTTTAGCTTGGCAGTAATGTACATCTGAAATGACATAAATTACAAAATATATCCAGGACAAAACTCTGTAGAACTGTAAGTATACAGCACTATTGTATTTTTTAAATTTGTGTAGGCATTTAAGCCTTTGTATGTACTTGTAAATGTAGTGTATTAACATCATGACAGTATAAAATATTTTTTTTGACTTTGAAACTCACACTCCAAATACCAAGTGCCAAAACTCCAAAAAAAAAAAAAAAAAAACAGAAAATCTATGAGAAGAATGAATCTCAACCATTAATCTCCCCCACACCCTCCAAACATACTTATACTAACTTCAAGATCACCAAACCTTGGAGAAAAGGACTATTCTATGAAATGCCATCTCAGACTTAGTATATGTAAGTCTGTTTTTTCAGTGTCTATGTTTTGGGATTTGCTGTAGTGAGTTCCAACATTTCAAATGGTTACCAAATTTTTATATGTCTGCTTATAGTATGCTTTATTAGTGGTAGGCATTCAGACGTGGAATTATTTGTATAGAGGTTTTCTGTTTCTGGAAACGTGGTATGTGCGTCTTCATATTATACAGATGAAATGTACTGCACTTCTAAAACAATGATTTGACGTACTGATACCACTCTCCATATATTCATATTGGGATACCTGGGTATGATTGCTCAGAGTAAGCTGAAAATGAGACTAGTCACTCATTTCTTTTTTTGTCATAACTTGGCCATTGAAATTAGTAAGATTATTGACCTGTTGGGAAGAGTTTATCCCCAAGGTTGTGCATCTTTTAACTAATATATATAAAGATGCCAGTATATTGGGATACATGGAGGTTTACTTCCCACCCAGCAAAAACAATTCTTCTCTTTTTCTTTTAAAGTTAATTGTGCATTACTGACTTAACAGATTTGTTATTCCATGGTGAATCTGGAACTTCTGGGGCAAGACTGACTATCACTGGTAGCTTACAACAACTTTTCAGGAATCAGTGTGGGGATAGTGCTTCTGTTTTGCTCCTATGAGAGAATGAACAGAGACATTATTTTCTAGCCTTCCTAGAAACTGCCATTTACTGGAAATCCTGAAAACTGCTGCTTAGGAACCAACTTGAGATTATTGCTTCTGTTCCTTTCCTGGTGATAGAATGCACACAGGGACATTGATTCCTGCCTAACTCTGACTGGATGTTGTGAATGGGACTTCCCCGACTGGTCTGGTTGGCATTTAGATCAAAACCCTTCAGTTCTAATTTTGGACCATTATGCAGGCTAGCTGTTTTGTGCAGAGCTGCTCTACATGCTATCCAAGGCATCTACCAGGAAAAGGCTGCAACACTACAGACCCATGCAATATCTGAGAGGAGACTGCTGTCCACCAAGGAGCCTGTTACCCACTTCACAGAAACTAGCTTGGTATTAGTATTACCGTTTTGCTTTGAATGAGAGAAGGAACAAAAGGACATTGATTCCTAACTCAGTGTAGCTGTGGTAAGAGCAGAACAGGTAGTAGCCAGGTTATAGCCAAATGGCAGATCACAAATATTTATCACTCTTGGCAAACTTAATTTTGTCTTTTAAATAAGTACTGCTAGATTATCCACCATCTAACCTAACCTCAGACTATCACCCTAAATACTTCATCCACAAATTTGCAGGGTCTTCTGTAATAGTCTCCCTCCAAACCCTGAGTACTACAGCCAGCCCTAGTCATCCACTCTCTGGCAACATGGATCAACAGTCTTCTCTCACCTCACCTGTGACCAGTCTGAATGCATTAGATGTTCTAAGGTAATGTAGCAACTGGCATATGCTTACCCACTGTTCAGTGCAAGAAATGTAACTATTTAAGAAACATGGAAGCAAAATTTTCATGTCAGCCCATTGTTGGTAAGACTCATACTTCCACATCAGTCGCAACACACCAGTAAGTCTATAACCTAGGCTGAGGTTGTAAAGAACCACCTTCAGTCCCAGTTTCCAGAGTACAAAGCAACAGCTATTCCATTCTCCACTCCCATATACTTCATATCTACACAGATCACTCACAATTCACCAGGAGAGCAGGCATAAACTCACAAGGTACACTAAGTATGTGTCCACACAGGGGAAATGATTTAATCACAGGTGACTCAATAGTTAGGCATACAGACTCCACACTCACCACAGTGGATGAGAGTAGGGTGATTATAAACTGCTTGTCCAGTGCTAGGGTCTTTAAGGTCACAAGAGCCCTAAGGTCCCTTAAAGCAGACAAATACAACTACAACCTAGGGTTACCCAAGGGGGGGGGGTGAAAGACCTGAGGCAGTCCACCCAGAGGGACATGCAGACAGAAATTATGGAACTTACTCTGCGTGTGTTAGAAACAGGAAATAGATTGGTCTGGAGTAGTGTCCTGCCATAACCAAGGATAATGCCTAAATACCAAGACAAGATAATTCTCTTTAATAATTGACTTAGTAGTTTGTCATTCTAAATGGATCCAGTATTTGTCAGCCTGGAATGATATGGTAAATTTTTATTTATTTTTACTTTATTTTATTTGACATTTGTTACTGCGATGGTCCATCTGAGTCAGAAGAACCCTTTTTCAGCTGAGACCTATGGAGAAAGGCTCCAATAGTATAGACTACAATGTGCATAGAAAATAAAAGATAAAAAATTATTACAATGTACATAAATAAAAAAAATAATGCAGTTATATCTGAAGAATCAACACAAATGAGATAGGATGGCTTGCAACTCTCATACCAGGGCTTCTGCATCCTGGCGAAAGCCTGTGCTGCTTCCATAGTGCCTTCATAGGCCATGTCGTCCTACTGTACACTCCTACTTAGCAGACTCACATCTAGGTTTGGACAGTATCATCATGGCACAACTCAATGCTAGGTGCCTAAAAAGAAAGATTTCAGAACTTGCAGCCCTCCTGCAAATCAAACACATTCACATCTGTGAATTTACTGAGACATGGTTTCTGTGCAATGACAGCATTTCCCAGGATGAGTTAGCTACTGCCAGAGTAGCTAAATCAGAACTAATAGCAACACCAGAACTTCTGACAGATGTATCTGTTCTGAAATTCCCACAAAGCCATATGTAAAACAAATAAAAATTGCATTCATGAGGTCTACTTTGAATGCCTGATTACCATCTTACTGATATCACTGTCCCACCATCCCAGTAGAACATTACAGCAGTTGACAAGAAAATTTAATAACGTTTTGGCAGGGTAACTCTGCCCTTTATAGGCCCTACTGGGGTAAGCCTTTGCTCCCCATACCCCTATTGCTAAATAGACTACCTTGAAGATTGCACAAGCTCTTGGGAAAATATGTAACTGTTTTTCACCTTTGTTGCACCAGCTCAGAGGAAGGGGAATAATTGTGTTTCCTTTTTCTCAAAGTAGGTGCTGCCTTGGAGATAACATATTCTGAGAGCAGAGAAGTGGAGGCACAACTCCCATATTAGAGGATAAAGCTAGATGTTAATACTGATTTTGGTTATCTTTCCAGTGGCAGTGAATTAGGTGGCTGTGATGTTGTCTTCAGAAACATGAGCATGGTAAACTGGGCATTGGTGGGGTCAAGTAGATCCTGTTTATGTTCACTTATTTGCACACCAGTGATGACACTTGGGTTAGGATTCAGAGATAAGTATCGCACACCACAGTGCCAATTATTGGCTATGCAAAGGTTCCAGATATAATGCATTGTCTGCTTAGTTATGTGTTGCCCCACTAAGGGAGTTCCTGTATATTAGCAGCACGTGCCTATTAATCTCATCCATTGATTCAGTTTCTTTTACATAGTGTGGTTTTATTCCTTTTGAATTAAATATCTTGTGATGATGTGAGGTAGTACCAGCTGTGGCAGGGAGAGTAGGGCAGTGCATGTGTAAGATATGCCAGCATAGCTAGCTGGAGTTTTATAAAGAATTATATGTTATTTGAATATCAAATTGATTTCTACAGATGCTTGTGTTAAAAAAATGTATTCATAAAGTTGCTTGTGTTAAAAATGTATCAACAGTGAATAGAACAGAAATATACATGTGTATCAGACTGTATTGTTGTAACTGATGAAATGTATATATTTTAACAGAGGATGCTGGAAGGGAAGGGTTTAGGCTCAGTCCATCTAACCTTGAAAAATAGCCTGGAATTAAATGACTTGGTTTAGGCCATAACAATTTTATCTCACAAGTTTGAATGCAGCCAGAATTGTAATGGCTGTGAAAAGCATTGCCTGGGATCCTACTCTATTGTCCATAGTGGTGAACTAATTACTAGTCTGGGGTGCCAGAGAATGGCTTGTTACTTTCTGTAGGAAGGGTGGAAGTATTGGAATTGTTTTACAGTTTTCAGATGCTGTAATAAACCTTAGCTAAAGTTCTGTGTGTGTACTGTGACACATCAGTGCCAGATCTTGGCTCAGTTTCTAGTGGGAGGGTAGTATGTGAACCTCAGAGTCAGACCAGATGTGATATCATTCTGTAGCCAGCACCGAAATTGTATTTGCATACTAGTGAGAGATATGAGGAGTACACTATGTTTTTAGACCTGACAAGACATTCATCCACTTTCATCTACCTTGCTTTAGTAAGTAACTAGGGAACAGTAATTTTTTTCAGTCAGTTGAAAATAGTGAGATAAGCTAAATGTTGTTATTTTCTGTAAATATTCAGTATTTTCATGTTTTCTTTTTTATTATTTATTTTTAAATATATCTATACCTTTCATTGTGGCTGGTCATTTAGAAAATATTTAACCTTTGCGAGTACTTGCATTTATTTAGTGACACTGTGGCTCCACATTCTTCAAAGTCTTGCTGCTTGGTTAAACACTACTATTTGTACAAGTATTAAGTTTAGTAAGTATAATTGGGTACCCTAGTAAGAACCTTGAAGTAGCTGGCTTTGGGTGATCTGGCAGCAAATTTACCTTATAGTCTGGGTGGAGATGGCAGAGCAGGTAAGCTGTGCCAGCCTTTCCCATGTGTGTGTGTGTGTGTGTGTGTGTGTGTGTGTAAAAATCAAATCTCAGAGACTGTGCGTGACAGCTACTTTGAACAGGGACAATGAAAGCACTGATTCCACAGAGAGGCTGGTGGATGACTTTGCTTGGAACACCCAGCTAAGGATTCAGCTTTATACTGGTCAGTGGGGAGTCTTATTTGGGGCCTGAATAGGAAGCCCAGCCCCAGGACTGGAGTGTGCATTCTTTGTGTGCTCTTAAGGGAAATTGTACTTGGCGCAGAGCGTTGCATCTGAAAATAACTGTGTGTGTCTATTTTTCTCACAGTGAACGTTCCCCCTGGTGTCAGTGGTGAGGATTGAAGCTCCTTGATCACTGGCCCAGAGGAGGGACGTCACATATCTTTAGCTGAGAAAAGTAGCATACAGACCCTTAGTTTACAGTCCTTATAAGGTCATAGGTGAGTACTAGGTTTACCTTTAAAACCGCGTATTGCACAAGGGCGAACAGAAAAATTCCAAAAGGCAGTCTGCAAAGTTTGCAAATGCCGAACGGAAAAAGGTTTGAATGTGCAATAAGCGAATGCACAGTGAGATACGCTCATTGCACATTCGACATTCTGTTTCCTTTCCCCACTGTAGTGCGATCTCGGAGTTAGAATAATAAAGTAGGGGGGTGTGGGAGCACAGGGGGTCTTGCCCCCCTGCTTTACACTTTGTTTTTTTTTCTTCGACAATGTTTGAAAAACAGCGAATCTGCTTTTCGATTTGCTGTTTTTCACACATTAAGGACTGTCAGCATTTCCAGTTTTGTGGTTTCGAGTCACTCATATGAGCACTCGAACCACTGTGATTCGCAGTTTTAAAGGTAAACCGAGTACTAGTCTAGCCGCCATTACAGAACATTTTAAGTCTAGACAGTTTCTCTTTCTCTGCTCAAATTAACTTATACCATTTGTTTAGAGCTTGGCCAATAATTTTATATTACGACTAATGAGAATAACTGGGATCATACCATATTTAATGTGAATACACCTGTCAATGGGATAAAGCATTTAGGAGCTGTCTCTGTCCATTAGTAGTAAAGGAGGCAGTCCAGGGTAAATTTTCTGTTTTCCATCCACAACTCTAAGTTGCGCTTGAACATAGACAGGGATAAACTTTGTTTTATGTGGATGAGTAGTCTGCTCCAGAGCAGCTGTATCCTCTATGAAATATTCCTGTCCCTCAAAACCATTCTGTTTATGGTGCAGAAGAGGTTTAGATCCATAGACAAAGTATTTCTGATGCTATTTGACTTGTTGATGTGCAGTAAGTCCATCAGCTTTGGGATGGAGGATGCCTTGTATGCCTGACACTTGTTAGCAGTCTGTAGGATACTGAGTATAATGACAGGGCTTTCAGTCAGTCCATGTAACGCGTTGTTTAGGCCTTTTATTCTGTTAGTGAGGTATCTCTGTGGATGTTTCAGATGTTGCATGTGTCTGGACAGATATATGCCAAAAGGGGCATCATACTCAATGACTGACCTAATGAGGGCTGAGTAAAGCGGGATAATGATATCCATAGATCTAGACACAATCCCTTTGTTTATAAGCTGTGCAAATACAGAATAACTTTCTTACAACAGTGGACACATGGTCAAACGTTTGGTCACTGTCCACTTAATTTGCTAAATCCCGAACAACTGAGTCAACTGTTAGGGGTGTATTGCTATTATGGTAGTTCCCTGGGGTAAATGACTTCTGAATGTATACAATAATGTATTTTTTAGCATATATTTCCATGACTTTGGCACCAGTTATTTATTTGGGAAAACCCTTCCTACTGGATGGCTAAATCATTTGAGGATTCAGTGACTGCTCCTAGCTTACAGTCATCTGCAAACATAGTCAGACAGAGCCCCTTGATATAGACTTTTACTTTAGAAAAGTAGTTGCCAAACAGGAGAGGTCCCAGCACAGAGCCCTAGGGTACTCCACATCTTTGTGAAGATAACTTATCTAATTTTTATCTCCTGTGTCCTATCTGTGAGCCAGTTAGCAATCCAGCAGGTGACATAGAGGTTTATTCCCAGTTTATTTGCCTTTGCTACTATGCCTGAGTGGGGAATTGTGTCAAATGCTTTGGCCAGGTAGAGGTATGCAGTATGTACCATTTTACCTTCTTCCATTGCTTTGGTGACCTTTTCAAAATAGTCCCCCCCATTGAGTAAGCATGATGTGTCCTTGACGAATCCAAACTTAAAAGTGTCTAATGTTTGGAGGTTCCCAATGTCTTGATTTATTAGTTCCATGATAAGTCTTTCCCTGGGTTTGCATATGAGGTTGACCAGACTTATGGGTCTGTAATTGACTGGTTCTGTGGAAGGTTCTTCTCTATGCAGGGTATAACTATAGCTGTTCTTCACTCACTTGGTACAAACCCTTTAGGGAGACTGGGATTGAACAGTATTGTTAGGGGTGTGGCTAAGTCATGCTTCATGCTATTTAAGATGCATCCATGGATATTGTTAGGACCCATCAATGGAGTATTTTTAGCTTTTGATAGCACTTTTAGGACTTGGTCTTATGTGATAGCTGAGGGTGAGCCAGTTTCAGGTATATCTTGAGGGAAGGACATGGGGAGAGAGAGTAAGGCTACATCTAAATTTATCAGCCAGTAGGTTCACTATATCGTCAACCTTAGTGTAGATAATATCATTCGCAGTCAGCTCAGTGCATTTCTACATTGTGTTTTTGAGATTACGAACACAACTAAAAATGACCTTGTGATTGTCTTTGGCTTGGGTAAGCTATTTTAGCCTTAAACTTGGCTTTGGTGGATTTTATTAAGCTCCTGAATTGTTTGTTTATTTCAGTGACAAGGGCTCTAACATTCTGGGAATTACTCATCATATTTTTTGTCAAAATTCTTTTCCCTTTGTAGTAAAGCTTTGTTGATAGCATGGTTCTCTGACATTTTAGTATTTACGGTCCTTACTCTGTCATTTAAAGAAGCATGTGTCTCTTTCCAGAGTTTACACAGTCTCAGAGCCTCTTCAAGAACTATGGAACATTCCATTCAATTAATTGTAGTACAGACCATATAAAATCTAAATGTGCATTAGTCTTCTTGCAAGATTCACCACTGTTTTAATGGCAAATCTTCATACAATAATAGTTTTTACTGCTGTAATGAAACATAACGTGTTAGCTCACTGTCTGGAACACACATATACATATGTATTTATATGTTTATGTGTACACACATATAAACATATATGTGTGTTTGTATGTATCTATATCAATATCTTTATACGTGTGTGTGTGTGTGTGTGTGTGTGTGTTTGTGTATGTATATATATATATATATATATATATATATATATATATATATAGGTACAGAGAGAGAGAGATATGTATACACATATATATATATATGTGTGTGTGTGTGTGTGTGTGTGTATGTATGTATGCTTTTATATGTGTATATGCATATGTACATATATATATATATATATATATATATATATATATATATATATATATGTATATGAAAAACCCAAAGCAGCATACAGCAACCAGCATACAACAAACCTTCGTGGTGATACCAGTTTCTCGAAATCAGTTCTCAAAAATATCCGTTTGGACAGCCAGTTTGTAGTTTCAAAGAAAGAATCTGAGAATAAATGTAGATTACAAAATATTTATTGAGTGCACAAGAACGTAAGCGCTTTCACGGACTGCTTGCCCGCTTCATCAGACGTTAGGCTACATTTAAAATAACCTATATATAGGCTGTAATAATTACTTCATTTTCATTTAAAACTAATTATCCAATCAATTAATTAACATTTAAAACATAATAAAAACTTAGACAATTCATATAAATGCATTATTAACTATATCCTAACAATAATGAAATATAATTATTATAATTAATATAATAGAATATATATATAGCAAAATAAAATTCATCTTAGGGGTCTGGCATTCAATATAGGCTTTATTGAAACTGATTCATTCAAGCCAGATCCCCGGTGTGCACCTAATCTAAAAATCCACTTAAGTTCAATGCTTTCAGTTTCATTAATAATATTACCTAAACGTGGATTATTTGGCATTACATGTAATGTTTGAAACAAGAAGGTATAAGATACACCTTCATTAATAACATGTTTGGCTATGGCATTATAAGTTTCTCCCCTACGTATACTGTACATATGATCGCGAATCCTTTCACGTAATGATCTATTAGTTTTGCCCACATAGTATCGAAAACAAACACTACAATGGGCAATATAGACTAAATTCCTGGTTTCACAACTACTGCAATTTCTAAGTTGCCATAAAATCCCTGTATCTGGGTGTCTAAAGTATCTCGATTCGTCGATGTATATACAAAATGGGCAATTGCCACATTTTTTAGTCCCCCATAAAAGTTCTTGACCAGCATTAGATGGATGAAACTGCATATTAGGGTAACATAACTGCTGTTTCAACGTCTGGCAATTCTTAAATGTATAACTGGGTTGATGTCCAATCAGTTTCGTGGTGTTGTCATCAACTAAAAGAATATGCCAATTGTCAGAAATAATTTGCTGTACTTTACTTATATTATTACAAAAAGGTATTACTATAGATAATTTACGCTTATGTTGTTCTCTTTCAAATTTCTGAACTGACTGTACTGGTCCAAAATATGGTTTAGCTCTAGTTTGTCTTAAATAATCCATTTGTTTATGTATTTTGTTAAATTCATCATTGTTGTATCCCCTATCCAAAAAGCCTTTTTTCAAGCCCTTGATTTCATTATGGAATACCCCATCATCACAGCAAATACGAGACAATCTCATTGCTTGCCCTTTAATTATATTACTAAATAGAGTCGGATTATGCATACTGTCACGATGTAAATACGCTGCACAGTAACATGGCTTTCTAAATAGCTTTGTTTTCATAGTGCCATTTTCAATATACACTGTAACATCTAAAAAATCTACGTTTACTTCTGAGTAATTGACAGTAAATTTTAGAAATGAACTTGTAGAGTTAATTTGTTGAATAAAGTCTGTGATGTTAAAAGATTCTTTCTTACAAATAAGGAACAAGTCAAAACAGAACGTGTCATAAGATGGCTCTGTTCCCAAGATACCATGACCATATTGGCGTAGCTGTTGGCACAACTTCGTGCCCATCGCTTGAAATAACGTGAGTTAAACAAGAAAACATTATTATCAAGCACAATTTCTAAAAGCAGATGAATTCCTCTACTCGATTGTCATTAACTAATAATTGATATATCATTATCAATGCCAAGATCATTAGGGATGCATAAGGACACAACGTCCATAGTTAGATCACTAGTATCTTTGTGATTTAACATAAATGTGTACAAATCTTTCACAAAGTGCTCTGTATCCCTTAGAATATATGTATATTTAGATAGAATATTTTTCATTTCCTGTTCTAGATAAATTGATAAGGGCTCAGTGGCCCATCCAGATCCAGCTACAATAGGCCTAAATTGAAGTCTAGGAACAAGGGGATAATCAATAATAAAATAATTATAAAGATCTTTGGTAATTATTAGTGATGTCATACAGTCTGTTAATGTGCTCCAATGATACAGTTTTCTATATCAAATGCATTAATTTCAACATAATCATCAGAACTAAGCATTTCAAACATAGTATTATAGTAATATAATGAATCTAGCACTACAACTGGACCACCTTTATCTGATGGTCTAATTACGATGTCAGTTTATACCTTTCAAAGCAATTTGTTCATCACAATTCAAATTTTTGTCAGTCCCATATGTGCAAAAACTGTTATCATTATATAGGGCATTTTCAATAGCTTTTAAGAAAACTTCTAAATTAGGAGGTATCTTTTTAAAATTATAATTTTGACTGTTAGCTTCATTGTTTAAGGATAACTTAAGAGCAACATCCAACAGTAATGATATTAATACTTCACTATAGTCAATATGTATAAACGCCAAACCTTTATTAAGGAGACTATGTTCCACTGGAGATAAGACATGGTTCGAAATGTTCCATACTAGGCTTCGTTGTTCCACATCTTTTTCAAAGTTCTGGTTTGTACAGACAGTGCACATCCTTCCGTTTCTTCGGTAATTCCAGGTCTAATGACTTCTTCCTTGTTGGCGAAAAGCCGATGCTTCTAGTCTGGAGACACTGTCTGGCATTAATTTCCTTCTCGACAATGGTTGCAGTTACTGGAACATCGGATAAAGTTCCATAGGTGTAGAATAGGTAGATGTTGGTTGCATTCATCTCTTCAAATCTCTTTGTTTCTGGAGCTTGCATCACGTCATGGCGTTCTTCCGTGGGCGTCTCTTCAGACCTCCCTGGTCTACTACGAGTTCTATTCGTTGAATGTATACCACAGGGATGAACAGAGTTGTTTGAATAAATTCCCTGTATTCATATTGTAGCACTGAATTGTGCACTCTGGGCCACATAAAAACATTGTGTTCTTTATAGTCTTCTAAATCCTTCTTTTTAATTTCATATCTGGAAATTTTTCTGTCAAGTCCTGAATGAACACATCGGAATCTTCACCATACATTTATATAGTTCTTGTTGTTGTTGTATAATTAAATCACGTAACTCAATTTCAGTAGGATATTTAGTAGTTGCCACTTAGATAAAAGTTCCGCCATAACTTGGCATGTTCAATACCCGTAGTCCGCGTGGAACTATATTGAAATTAATACTGGCTTCAAGATGATAACGTTGTGTTTGTAATCGTTTAAACTTATAGATGTTATTTTCCAAATTCCGTTTAAGTTCTCTGACAACCGTATCATCAACAGCAATACGCATGTTGTCAGTTCTGTCAGATAACAGATCTGCACTTAATGATTCACCCTCAGGATGAAATCAACCCTCTCAGGGTTCTCATTTTGTCACGTTGCTTCCATCAATTCCTCCATAAACAAGAAACAGGTGAAATGGTATGCCCAGACAATACGAAAACCCAAAACAGCATACAGCAAACCTTCTCAAAGATATCTGTTTTGACTGCCGATTAACAAAATATTTATTGAGTGCACAGGAGCGTAAGCGCTTTTCGGTTCTTGCCTGCCGCTTCATCAGACGTTAGGCTACATTTAAAATAACCTATATATAGGCTGTAATAATTACTTCATTTTCATTTAAAACTAATTATCTAATCAACTAATTAACATTTAAAACATAATAAAAGCTTGAACAATTCATATTAAATATCATTATTAAATACATCCTAACAATAATGAAATATAATTATTGTAATTAATATAATTATATATAGCAAAATAAAATTTATCTTAGGGGTCTGGCATTCAATATAGGCTTTATTGAAACTGATTCATTCAAGCCAGATCCGGTACCTAATCTAAAAATCCACTTAAGTTCAATGCTTTCAGTTTCATTAATTATATTACCTAAACGTGGATTATTTGGCATTACATGTAATGTTTGAAACAGGAAGGTATGAGATATACCTTCATTAATAACATGTTTAGCTATAGCATTATAAGTTTCTCCCCTACGTATACTGTACATATGATCGCGAATCCTTTCACGTAATGATCTATTAGTTTTGCCCACATAGTATCGAAAACAAACACTACAATGGGCAATATAGACTAAATTCCTGGTTTCACAACTACTGCAATTTCTGAGTTGCCATAAAATCCCTGTATCTGGGTGTCTAAAGTATCTCGATTCGTCGATATATATACAAAATGGGCAATTGCCGCATTTTTTAGTCCCCCATAAAAGTTCTTGACCAGCATTAGATGGATGAAACTGCATATTAGGGTAACATAACTGCTGTTTCAACGTCTGGCAATTCTTAAATGTATAACTGGGTTGGTGTCCAATCAGTTTCGTGGTGTTGTCATCAACTAGAAGAATATGCCAATTGTCAGAAATAATTTGCTGTACTTTACCTATATTACTACAAAAAGGTATTACTATAGATAATTTACGCTTATGTTGTTCTCTTTCGAGAATCGAGATACTTTAGACATGTTATTAATGAAGGTATATCTCATACCTTCCTGTTTCAAACATTACATGTAATGCCAAATAATCCACGTTTAGGTAATATAATTAATGAAACTGAAAGCATTGAACTTAAGTGGATTTTTAGGCTAGGTGCACACCGGGGATCTGGCTTGAATGAATCAGTTTCAATAAAGCCTATATTGAATGCCAGACCCCTAAGATAAATTTTATTTTGCTATATATATTCTATTATATTAATTATAATAATTATATTTCATTATTGTTAGGATGTATCTAATAATGACATTTAATATGAATTGTTCAAGTTTTTATTATGTTTTAAACATTAATTAGTTGATTGGATAATTAGTTTTAAATGAAAACGAATCAATTATTACAGCCTATATATAGGTTATTTTAAATGTAGCCTAACGTCTGATGAAGCGGGCAAGCAGTCCGCTGTGCACTCAATAAATATTTTGTTAATCTAAGTCTATTCTTGGATTCTTTCTTTGAAACTACAAACTGGCAGTCAAAACGGATATCTTTGAGAATTGATTTTGAGAAACTGGTACTACCACGAAGGTTTGCTGTGTGCTGGTTGCTGTATGCTGTTTTGGGTTTTTCGTATTGTCTGGGTATACCATTTCACCTGTTTCTTGTTTATCGGAGGGAATTGATGGAAGCAGCAGCGGCAAATGAGAACCCTGAGAGGGTTGATTTCATCGCGAATAAACTGAGGGTTTTTTTTTCTACCAATATGAATCCCTTATTAAGTGCAGATCTGTTATCTGACAGAACTGACAACATGCGTATTGCTGTTGATGATACGGTTGTCAGAGAACTTAAACGGAATTTGGAAAATAACATCTATAAGTTTAAACGATTACAAACACAACGTTATCATCTTGAAGCCAGTATTAATTTCAATATAGTTCCACGCGGACTACGGGTATTGAACATGCCAAGTTATGGCGACACTTACCCGGAACTTTTATCTAAGTGGCAACTACTAAATCTACAAACCAGCAAAGCGTATATGGAACTAATACTAGAATTCTTTTATCCTACTGAAATTGAGTTACGTGATTTAATTATACAACAACAACAAGAACTATATAAAATGTATGGTGAAGATTCCACGGATGTGTTCATTCAGGACTTGACAGAAAAAATTTCCAGATATGAAGGTAAGCTTCTGGAAATTAAAAAGAAGAAACTACTTCGAGATTTAGAAGACTATAAAGAACACAATGTTTTTATGTGGCCCAGAGTGCACAATTCAGTGCAATTAAGCAATATGAATACAGGGAATTTATATTCCCGTAACAGTCTTCTGTCCTCAAACAACTCTGTTCATCCTTGTGGTACACATTCAACGAATAGAACTCGCAGTAGACCAGGGAGGTCTGAAGAGACGCCCACGGAAGTACGTCATGACGTGATGCAAGCTCCAGAAACAAAGAGATTTGAAGAGATGAATGCAGATACACGCAATGGCGTACCTAGCATTACAGACGAAATACAATCGCCTGTACAACCAACATCTACCTATTCTACACCTATGGGAACTTTATCCGATGTTCCAGTAACTGCAACCATTGTCAAATCCAATAATGATGTGAGAAGGAAATTAATGCCAGACAGTGTCTCCAGACTAGAAGCATCGGCTTTTCCCTTACCCTTCAAGCCAACAAGGAAGAAGTCATTAGACCTGGAATTACCGAGGGGCCAGAAACGGAAGGATGTCGCACCCCCTGTACAAACCAGAACTTTGAAAAAGATGTGGAACAACGAAGCCTAGTATGGAACATTTCGAACCATGTCTTATCTCCAGCGGAACACAGTCTGCTTAATAAAGGTTTGGGGTTTATACCCTCTTCTAATATTGACTATAGTGAAGTATTAATATCATTACGACTGTTTATACGGGATGTTGCTCTTAAGTTATCCTTAAACAATGAAGCTAACAGTCAAAATTATAATTTTAAAAAGAAGAGCAATTTCATACCTCCCTTACCTCCTAATTTAGAAGTTTTCTTAAAAGCTATTGAAAATGCCCTATATAATGATGACAGTTTTTGCACATATGGGACTGACAAAAATTTGAATTGTGATGAACAAATTGCTTTGAAAGGTATAAAAAGTAATACTGACATCGTAATTAGACCATCAGATAAAGGTGGTCCAGTTGTAGTGCTAGATTCATTATATTACTATAATACTATGTTTGAAATGCTTAGTTCTGATGATTATGTTGAAATTAATGCATTTGATATAGAAAACTGTATCATTGGAATACGGAGCACATTAACAGACTGTATGACATCACAAATAATTACCAAAGATCTTTATAATTATTTTATTATTGATCATCCCCTTATTCCTAGACTTCATGGCCTACCCAAAATACATAAGGATCCGATTAAGCCTAAATTTAGGCCTATTGTAGCTGGATCTGGATGGGCCACTGAGCCCTTATCAATTTATCTAGAACAGGAAATGAAAAATATCCTATCTAAATATACATATATTCTAAGGGATACAGAGCACTTTGTGAAAGATTTGTATACATTTATGTTAAATCACAAAGACACTAGTGACTTACTTCTTGTGACTATGGACGTTGTGTCCTTATTCACGTGTATCCCCAATGATCTTGGTATTGATACGATATATCAATTACTAGTTAATGACAATCGAGTAGAGCAAAAGAAGGCAGAATTCATCTGCTTTCTTTTAGAAATTGTGCTTGATAATAATGTTTTCTTGTTTAACTCACGTTATTTCAAACAGACCAGGGGCGTAGCGATGGGCACGAGTTGTGCCAACAGCTACGCCAATATGGTCATGGTATCTTGGGAACAGAGCCATCTTATGACCAACACGAACGTTCTGTTTTACAGACGTTTCGTAGATGACTTGTTCCTTATTTGTAAGAAAGAATCTTTTAACATCACAGACTTTATTCAACAAATTAACTCTACAAGTTCATTCCTAAAATTTACTGTTAATTATTCAGAGGTGAACGTGGATTTCTTAGATGTTACAGTGTATATTGAAAATGGCACTATGAAAACAAAGCTATTTAGAAAGCCATGTTACTGTGCAGCGTATTTACATCGTGACAGTATGCACAATCCTACTTTATTTAGTAATATAATTAAAGGACAAGCAATGAGATTGTCTCGCATTTGCTGTGATGATGGGGTATTTTATAATGAAATCAAGGGCTTGAAAAAAGGCTTTTTGGATAGGGGATACAACAATGATGAATTTAACAAAATACATAAACAAATGGATTATTTAAGACAAACTAGAGCTAAACCATATTTTGGACCAGTACAGTCAGTTCAGAAATTTGAAAGAGAACAACATAAGCGTAAATTATCTATAGTAATACCTTTTTGTAGTAATATAGGTAAAGTACAGCAAATTATTTCTGACAATTGGCCTATTCTTTTAGTTGATGACAACACCACGAAACTGATTGGACACCAACCCAGTTATACATTTAAGAATTGCCAGACGTTGAAACAGCAGTTATGTTATCCTAATAAGCAGTTTCATCCATCCAATGCTGGTCAAGAACTTTTATGGGGGACTAAAAAATGTGGCAATTGCCCATTTTGTATATACATCAACGAATCGAGATACTTTAGACACCCAGATACAGGGATTTTATGGCAACTTAGAAATTGCAGTAGTTGTGAAACCAGGAATTTAGTCTATATTGCCCATTGCAGTGTTTGTTTTCGATACTATGTGGGCAAAACTAATAGATCATTACGTGAAAGGATTCGCGATCATATGTACAGTATACGTAGGGGAGAAACTTATAATGCCATAGCCAAACATGTTATTAATGAAGGTGTATCTCATACCTTCTTGTTTCAAACATTACATGTAATGCCAAATAATCCACGTTTAGGTAATATAATTAATGAAACTGAAAGCATTGAACTTAAGTGGATTTTTAGATTAGGTGCACACCGGGGATCTGGCTTGAATGAATCAGTTTCAATAAAGCCCATATTGAATGCCAGACCCCTAAGATGAATTTTATTTTGCTATATATATTCTATTATATTAATTATAATAATTATATTTCATTATTGTTAGGATGTATCTAATAATGACATTTAATATGAATTGTTCAAGTTTTTATTATGTTTTAAACGTTAATTAGTTGATTGGATAATTAGTTTTAAATGAAAACGAATCAATTATTACAGCCTATATATAGGTTATTTTAAATGTAGCCTAACGTCTGATGAAGCGGGCAAGCAGTCCGTGAAAGCGCTTACGTTCCTGTGCACTCAATAAATATTTTGTTAATCTACGTCTATTCTTGGATTCTTTCTTTGAAACTACAAACTGGCAGTCAAAACGGATATCTTTGAGAATTGATTTTGAGAAACTGGTACTACCACGAAGGTTTGCTGTGTGCTGGTTGCTGTATGCTGTTTTGGGTTTTTCGTATTGTCTGGGTATACCATTTCACTTGTTTCTTATATATATATATATATATATATATATATATATATATATATATATCTTAGGGTGTGTGTGTGTGTGTGTGTGTGTGTGTGTGTGTGTGTGTGTGTGTGTGTGTGTGTGTGTGTGTATATATATATATATATATATATATATATATATATATACATATACACACACACACACACACACACACACACACACACACACACACATAAATATATAGGAAGAGACCAGTTGGCATAATGGTTAAGGTCTTTGCCTCCCTTGCACAAGGTACAAGGTACGATCCTGACCACTGACCAATGCCTGTTTGGAGTTTGCATGTTCTCTCTGTGTCCCTGTGGGATTACCTCCCCTCCAAAAAACATGTTGAATTTTTCCATCTCAAAAGACTCACCAACAAATGGAGTTGTGGGCAGCAGCACAGACTCTACATGGTGCCCTGTATGGGGAAGACTTGTACAGACCAACAGTTTTGGGCATCTACTGTGGTGAGCAGTATCCTAAAGATAGGAGAACACGGATCACAGGCTGCACGCTGTGGCAGGGCTAGCCACTCAACAGTGTAAAATATGGCTCTAGGTGATTCGGTCATATTGAGTAATGTCGCCAAAATGGCCATGAGTTGTTACCGGTGATAAGTGGGTTGAAGACCCAGCTTACTTTGACCTACTTCAGGTACTCATGCTAACAGTGGGACGGGTGTATATGCCCCTCTTAGCCAGTTGTGCCTGCCATAAAACCTGGCAGCCCTAGGTATATAAACCAGTGGCTGGTCAGAGTCTAGTTGCCCAGCCTGGGTTACCTGGGATAAATCTGTTGAGCGAAAGCTGGACATAAAACCAATCAACCTGCCAAACATGAACTGAGAATTGCTACATTGCTTAATGTAGGTTCACTGACCGGATGCAGCTTGGAAGTAGATGACATGATGATACAGGGGAGGCTGGATATTCTATGTACCTAAGAGACAAGATTGCTTGGGATCCAGAATCTACTACTAAGGAGAGGGACAGGCTAGACATGGTGTGGGTATTGTGGTGGGTGAGAGAGAGGCTTTAGAAGGCAGTGAGGAATATCATCAGAATTAGTGACAGACTCATGGCAGTCAGACTCCAGTGTAGTGATAGGGCAGTATTCATAATCTCAGCCTTTGCCCCGGAGCAGGGTTGTGTTAGTGAGGAAAACGTTCATTCAGACAACAGTTGCAGGACCTACTAGATGAAGCAGAACAACATGAACTGGTGTTGATAATGGGTGACTTGAATGCACATATCGGGACAGACAGAACAGGATATGAGGACTGCCCGGGTCCACATGGGTGGGTCAACAGGAATAAAGAAGGAGAAGCCACTCTAACTTCTGTCTGGTAAATGGCGTGTTAGTAGCCAACACATGGTTCAGAATGGGAGACAGTCACAAGATCACATACAAGAGTAGCCAAAATGCAGCTCAGGTAGACTTCCTCCTAGTAAAAGAAAGGCATTGGGGTAGAATCCATGCTTGCAAAGTCATCCTCATTGAAACAGTCGGCCCACAGCATAAACCACTGGTTGCCACAGTCAGCTGCAAGCAGTCGTCAGAGAAGGCCTAAGGTCAACAGAGACCAGGCTGAAGACCTGGAAGTTGATTGGAGAGAAAGTACAACAGTTCAAGGAATTACTCAGGGCTCTAGCACCCAAAGAAGAGGAGGAAATAGACGGAGTTGAAGAAGAATGGCAGCACCTGAAAACAGCAGGACTACAGAACAGATATGTGCCGACCGAGGTATGGAAATATGGTACATATGGAAAGCTGGTGGTGGAATGCAGAAGACCAGGAATTGATCAAAAGAAAGGAGGAGTGTAGGAAAAATGGGAGATAGAAAAGGCGTACCAGGTTAGGAAAGAATACTGGCTGTCTAAAAAAGAAGCTAAGAAAGGAATTGCAATAGCAAAGAATAGGGTATCGGAGGCACTCTTACCAACTTCTGGATGGTGATGAGTAGGTGGTACAAAGAAACTATATCAGGTTGCAAGGCAAAGAAAGAAAAATAAGCACGATAGTCAGACATCCTTCATAAGAGATGCCAGCAAGAGCCTGCTCACCAGTCTACAAGACATCAAGGCAGATGGAAGGAGTATTTCCAGAAGCTTCTAAATGAAGAAAACCCCACAGAAACTGTACTGCCCCAGAAACAGCCTATGATAAGAGAAGAAGAGAAGCCCACCCTAGAAGAAGTAAGAACAGCTCAGATGAGGTCACAGCAGATATGATAAAGATGCTGGGTGAGATAGGTGAGAAATGGCTCCTGAGGGCACTCATAGCAGTGTGGAGAGAAAGGCTCCCAGATGACTGGAGAATAAGCATACTCATGCCAATGTACAAGAACAAAGGGGATATTCACAGCTGTGGGCAGTACAGAAGCATTAAACTACTTTCACATTGCATGAAAGCTGTGGAGAGGGTGATTGATAAATGGATACGCAGAGTAGTGGAATGGAAGATGGAAGATGAGCATTTTGGATTCAGATCAGGATGCAGCACAACAGTCCTGATGTTTGCAGTGAGACAAATAGTTGAGAAGAAGCTAGAGATGAGGAAACAGTCCAAGACTTGGAGAAGCATATGACAAGGTCCCAAGAAAGCTGATTTGGGCAGTACTGCAGTGGTTCTAAGTCCCAAAACATTGGTAGAATTAGTGCAGACTATGTACAAGGACCCAATGACTTAAGTACGAACAATGTTCAGCCTCACAGAGGTGTTCCCAGTGGGAGTGGGTGTACACCAGGCTTCAGTACTCAGCCCACTGCTGTTCATACTGGTGATGGACTACATTAGCAAACAGGTTACAGGGAACAGATCAACAAAGTTACTGTATGCAGATGATGTGGCATTACAGGCAGACTGAGCAAGAACTTCAGCAAAGTATAGGGGAATGGAATGCAAAACTGAAGGCACATGGGATGATACTAAGCACAGATAAGACAGTGGTTGTTGAGACTTTCGGCTTTTCCCGGTTAGGGGTCGCCACAGCGGAACTCCGGTCCGCTAATGATTGGCAGTTGATTTTTACGTACCGAGTTGCCAGCCCTGATGCACATCCTTCAATGAAGGTACGCCCATTCACGCATGTCTCCACGCAGAAGACGCTCTAACTGAGAGTCGAACCAGACAGCGTTTTACTGTGAGGCAACAATGCTGCCGCAGCACCACCACCACAGCTTAGACAGCAAATTGGGGAAATCAGAAGAAACTGAGAAATGAGATAGAAGGGAAGATAGTGGAACAGGTAAATAGCTTCAAGTATCTGGGAGGGGTTGTTGAGGAGAAGGGAAGCCTGAATGAAGAGGTGAAGAGGTCAAAGCTAGAATTAGAGGGGCTGCAGCCAACTGGCATAGAATATCAGGTGTAGTCTATGACAGAAGAATGCCAAAGAAGCTGAAAAATAAGGCGTACAAGACAGTAGTGAGACCAGTACTACTGTATGGTACAGAAACCTGGGCAGTGAAGGCAGAGCAGATGAAGAATCTAGAGGTGATGGAAATTAAGTGCTTGAGAAGGGTGATAGGATGCACACTGTGGGACAGACGAAGAAATGACGACATAAGAGCAGAAGCCAAAGTAGCTCCAATTGCAGAAAATATCAAAGAGAACAGATTACGGTGATTCAGACATATGTGCAAGAAAGCAGAAGACAATCTGGTGAAGAAGATTTGGGACAGACAGGAAGAAGGTAAGAGGAAACGAGGATGTCCAGCAAAGAGGTGGATGGATTGTGTGAAAGAAGATCTGCGACAGTCCGGTATGAGTGCTGAAGAAGGCAGGAGTGTGGCACTGAATCAAGAGAGGTGGCGACAGTAAACACCAACCCCATGTAGAAGATAGGAAAAAGGGGTCTGATGATGATGATGAAATATATATATATATATATATATATATATATATATATATATATATATATATATATATATATATATATATATATATATATATATGTATATAAATTTATATATATATAAAAAATATATACATATATATAAAAAGAAGGGATCCTTGATCCTTGCAGTGAGGAGCAAATGTTTTCCAGCCTTAATAATTTATACAAGTATTTATTAGTGGTTAACATGCATTAATTATTTAATGTTACTAAATCTGTTGCTTTGTTTTCTTCTAGTCTCACCATCAACTTTGTCTCATACACGCATTTATTATTTAAAGGAGCTGACCATATGAATGCATGTAGTGTCAATGTACTGTTTTCTTTTTTAACTGATCCGATGAAGTCCCATCTACTTATTGGTAGATAGGTGAAAGCAATTTTGATTCCTGAGTTTTTTATTATACTTGTATTAGTTTTAATGACATCTATACATTTTTTTTCCTCAAGGCCCAACAACACCTTTTCTTTTATATCAGCACAGTCACCCAACCAGTCTCTTAGCTCTAAGATTTTGTAATGAATCTCCCTAGGTTTGGGTTACGGGCCCTGAGGTTTTGGTGCATTCCTTTCCTGATTAGAGTCACCACTTCATGTAATTTAGCTCTAGCTTCACACATTGAGATTAAGTGGCTTTTCAACAAAGATTCACATACATGTACTAATCTTCCATAGGCTGAGCTTGTGTTAGTTTTACAATATGCAACATCTGCACAGTTTCAGTATGTATGGATATTGGCAGTGGGCTTTTGTTCATTTGATACCAATTCTTCCAAGCAGTGGTGCAACAATTTGCATTGTCGCCTCACAGCAGGAGGTTCTCCAGTTTGATTCTTGTCTGGAGTGCCTTCTGTGTGGAGTCTGCATGTCCCCCCTGTGTTCGTGTGGGTTTCTTCCGGGAGCTCTGATTTCCTCCCACATTACAAAGACATGCATATGGAGCGTTTCTCCCCAGGCCTCCACTGAAAATTGACTCATACCAAGTCGGACTTTCCCAGTAAAGAAATGTAAAATGAATAAACCTAGAATAGCAATCCATGAATTAATCTAGACTTGGCTCAGTTATACGTTGATTACGTACTTTGTCATTATATGGAGCATATTTTAATAGGAGTCAGTCATATTAAACCCTGTTCAGTCCGCTGTCATAGAATGCTGTAAGTTACCTTAAGTTACCTTAGACCTAGCACATGCAGAGCCCTTGTATGGCTCTTGGCATACTACTTATAATTAATATATCACTAGATATATTCATTCTTTCATTGAAAGGCGGATATAAAGGATACAAGGTAGATGCATGGTCCTGACTAACTGCCGTTATAACTGTGACAGCATAGTACTTAAGGGTTATAACTTGACTGGTTGTCATACATTTGGTAGTACTTGTTGCCCATTTTTAATATGGCAAATGACATCTACTTATTGTATCACAGATAAGTTGATATACTAATGGATATGCATAGCCAGTGATAAAAGGTAAATGTATTGTCTGTACTAATTAGGCAAAAGCTACATAGGATGATAATGCAGCACATAACCTATTTGCTACCAACAGAAGTAGATATACAGAACAGCCATGAAATAGACCCATCCTAATTTAGTCTGTCTGAACAGCCTATAGCATACATTTATGACCCCAGCTTGAGTGAATTGACAATGAACTATGTGTTAAAGCATACATAAATAATGCATGTTACGTAAACTTGAGTTAGATCAGATGTAGCTCTGTTAAGTGCTCATCTATTTAATATTTTTTTTATTTTTCAATAAAGAAGTATTGATTTCTAAACAATTTAGAAGTGTTGATTACTTTAAAGTCTCAGATGAGATTGGTTACTCTTCATGGTTCTTTTTCCTTGGTTTAAAGGAAGCTCAGCCAGCAGCTTTGATACTCAAGAAGTACCAGCTTTCCCTGTGGATTTACATGGTTAACAGCATACCTCTCAACCTCTTAGAGCAAGAAATCTGGACAAAACCATAAATAAAAGTGGGGCAAAGGACCAAAAATAGGAACAATTTTTAAATATTGCTCTTACAAACTTAGAAAGTTGCTAGAACAACAGGTTTTGTATTAGCACGAATTTTCTGAAGGATAAGAAGTCTGAAACTCAGTGTCTGTCATTATTTTCTAACTTCATTCTTTAATGATTTACCACTAGCTTGCCAGAAAAGCAGTTTTATGAAAAAACAGAACAAAAATATGAGGCCAAAATCTGTGAAAATTTGTACAACTGGGAGGTAGTATACATATATACATATATATATATATATATATATATATATATATATATATATATATATATATATAAAGGCCCCTGGAATCAGAAAAGTAGGCCTCCCACTGCAATTGGAGTTTTATAACTGGAACATTGCTTCTGGAAGGTGTGCATGTGAAGTTTTCTATCTTGCCGTTCATTCTTTACTGATGGGTTCGGAGCCAATCCTTGGCTCCGACTCGGTCAACTGCAAAAGCTCAAGGTCTTCAACCAGCTTGAGGCCAACTCACTATCCCATGATGCACCCTGATCTTCCCCCAGATCTTGTTTGCCACTGCAACTTGATCGGACGTCCACGTGCTCTGTCCAGTGAATAACTTTTTTTGTTTAAATATTATAGCTATAATTTTAGCAAAAAGTTAACCATTTAGCACTGATATAGTAGTTAGAGTGTGTAGCTTGTTCTTATAGTTAGATTTTGACTATTAAAATTAGATAATTAATCTTTAAGGCCGTTTTTTTTTGTTAGGCCTTCTATTCCCCCTGTTTCTCTTGAATTAGCTTAATTACAGAGGAATTAGTGGCCGTGTTTTTTTTAGGCCCTTTATTTCTCTTTACTCTTTAGCTAAAAGTGTGTGTTAGCTCTTTCGTAGGGCATATAGTTACATATAATCTAATATCGTTTAGTGTGTTTAATAGTTTATAGCCCTTAATTTACATAGGGTACAGAGTTTCTTCCCTATTATTGTGTGTTGTTTAGCCCTTCTTTTTTACAAGGCGTATAGTTATCTTTACTTCTTCCACAGTAAAGTTAGTGGCCGTGTTCTTAGGCCATTTGTTTCTACTTCTTTATTAGTGTTAGTATACTGTGTGTGGTGTGTTAGAGTGCAATTGCAGCCCTTCTTTTTATACAGGGCGTATAAATAATTTTTGTGTGTACTGATTTGTTAAAGCCTTCCGCCTTACAAGGGCTTGAATAGTTGTGTGAATCTTATTGCTGTTGTGGAAGATGTCTCACCAGAAAAAAGAGAAAGCCAAGTCTGGCTTCAAGAAATGCTCTAGATGTGGACAAAAGATGTCCATAACTGATGGACATATTGAATGTGTTTACTGCTTGGGTGAGGATCACCTGCAAGAAAGCTGTTCTATATGCCACTCCTTCAGCTCAAGAGTGTTGCATGAGAGAAGGAGAAAGTTGATGGACAAAGGTCTGCTTAAATCCTCATTTCAGGAATCGTTGGATAAGTCAGACAAACACTCTAAGAAGACGGAGCTGACAAAATCTCCATCTACTTCGAAGTCTGCTTTCAGTAAAGCATCGACATTGGTTCCACAGCCTTTGGAACCAACTGTCATTATGGTTAAGAGCCGGTCCCCGACATTGGAGTCGGTATCTCCTACCTTAAAGTCTCCTATACTGCAATCTGTGGCTTTGTCACATTCCGCACGGGCCTCAAGTAAACTGTTTGATTTGGATGTGGACCGTGTGGTGAAGAAGCTCCTACAGACACCGGTGCTAGCAAAAATTTTATCAGCACCGACCGAGGGGGAATCGGAGCCAATCTTAGTTCATCCTACACCTTCTGTTCCTCCTTCGACTTGCATGGATGCTTTGGACCCAGAGAGCACGGAACTGATGATTGTGGACCCTTCGGGTCCAACACCTTCTAAAGGTTTTTTGGCCCTGACTGCCCTGATACCCTCGGTGCCAACACTCATCAGTCGGGTCCGGGGAGGACAGTCGGACTGACTTGTCGGTGCTGACTTTACCTCTCGGGGCTTCGGCTTGAGTGTGCTTGGCCCTGACCTCTGACTCACAGCCCTCTGTACCAGCGCAGATGATTTCCATCGGTTCTTTGGATCCGAGGAATTCTTCTCATTGGGATCAAGGGGCCTTCGAGGCTATGAGGAGGGCTTCTTCCACCCCGACAACCACTCCATCATTTCGAGCAGCTCCTTCCCTGAAAGCACCTGTGTCTGCCTCTTCATCACATGCTCCATTGAAGCAGAGAGATCCTGAGCCTCAGGAAGCTCCATTGGGTGAGCCTTGTT
This sequence comes from Protopterus annectens, assembly GCF_019279795.1. Taxonomy (NCBI): domain Eukaryota; kingdom Metazoa; phylum Chordata; order Ceratodontiformes; family Protopteridae; genus Protopterus; species Protopterus annectens. Next base: position 1,235,499,776 of record NC_056747.1, read on the forward strand.
TTTCCGAGACCTCTTCAGAAGCCCCCAATGAAGAAGTGCCTAGGAAGAGACTCTGCAAGAGGAAGCATTTGGACTCCCCACAGGAGTCAGTCACTTCAGATACTGACTTGGATGAGTCAGAAGGGTCCCCACAGTCCCCCTCAGAAGATATCTCCTTTGCAGATATCTTAGAGATTCTTAAACAGAGGGGTGGCTGGAAATCCCTTAACCCTTCTGATGATGAGTCAGTTCTCCTGAAGGCCTTTGGATCTCAACCTCAACCTCTTGGGTGTCTCCACCCTTCGATGAGTTGCTGGAATTACTCACTCAAAGGGCGTGGGAGTAGTCAGACACCATGGAGCCTGTCTCTAGGAGGCCTAACAAATTTTTTACTAGCCCACAAAACAGACTTTATCTTACCAAAGGTGTACCTGTTGATGGCTATGGTGGTGGCGGCAGCCACCAAGAAGGAATTATCGAAGACTTCTTCATCTGTTCATCCTCCTAATAGGGAATCTACGGTTATGGACAGATACGGGAAGCATATGTTCAGTTCAGTGGCTTTCGTTCTTCGATCGCTGAACTACCTCACACATTTTACTAGGTTACAAAGGGATCTCCTGAATGAGCTAGGAGACACCCTACAGGGTTCAGTAGCTGCGAGAGTTTCGGACAAGGTAACTTCCTAGCTCTCCATTCTTAAGTCGATAGTGAACTCTTCCATGCATCTGTTGTCTTATGCAGCTGATGGTACAAGCAGGGCAGTGGGTACAAGAATCGCTCTCAAGGACATTCCTGGATGCGCTTATGTTCCTTTGTGGAACCCTTTAAGTCTTCCTTCATTAACACCCCCTTTGACAGTTCATCCCTTTTCAGACCTAAGGTAAAGGAAACTCTTACCAGGAGTGAAAAAGATAGAAAGACCTTGTCTGCCATCGGTGTACATTTTCCTACCCCGAACAAACCTTACCCTAATGGGAAGGGAGGTAGAATGATATGGTTCCGTAAGTCTCAAGAATCTTTCCAAAACACTCATGGTGACAACCTCTCTAGAGGCAGAGGAGGGGGTAATAATGGAAGACGCCACCCACGTGGCAGGGGTGGGGGGTCCGCAGAACCAGGGTGACAGAGACCAGTTTTTAGCAAGCCCTATCAGTGCTCCTGAGAGGAGACCTGACTGCCCATCTATGGAGGCAGTCAGGGTCGCCTATCTTTGTATCTAGACGCCTGGTTAAAAATAACAAAAGACAGCTGGGTACAAAGCATAATATCCAGAGGATACTCTGTTCCCTTTGCCACTCCTCCCCCTCTAGTAAAGAAAATCCCAGGCATTCCACCCAGTCACAGGGACCTAGCAGCCTTAGAGGTCCAAAGGTTGCTAGACAAAAGAGTCATCCAGCCAGCTCCAGCAAACCAAATAGGATCTGGGACTTACTCGAGGTTCTTTTTAGTTCCAAAGAAAACAGGGGACTGGAGACCTATTCTGGACCTAAGCAGACTAAACAAGTCAGTGAAAAAGATGAAGTTCCGGATGGTCATGCTTCAGTCAATACTTCCCATTCTGGGGAAAGACAATTGGATGTGCTCTTTAGATCTTCAGGATGCGTGCTACCACATAAAGGTGGACAGACCATCCAGGGATTATCTACGCTTCCGGCTGGGAGCCAGCCATTATCAATTTTACGCTCTGCCCTTTGGTCTCACTACAGCCCCCAGAGTGTTCACCAAATGTATGGCAGCAGTCACTGCTCACCTGAGATGGTTGGGATTCCAGGTGTTTCCATAGGTAGACGACTGGCTCCTCACTGCCACCACCAAGTATCAACTTCTTCATGCGAGGGACACAACCTTACACCTATGCAATCAATTGGGGATTACCATCAACTCAGAAAAATCTGCCTTATCGCCATTGCAACAGACCTTCTTCATAGGGGCAAAACTAAACACAGTTTCTATGACATTAAGTTTACCTCCAGAAAGAATTTCTCTCTTACGAGAACAAGTATCAGACCTGATTCCAAGAAAAAAAGCCCTAGTCTCAATGGTACTCAAATTGCTAGGATCGATGGCAGCAGCAGTCTTTGCTATTCCCCTTGCACGAATGCATATGCAAATTCTACAATGGCTCCTGTTCTCCCAATAGTCCTTTCAGGAACTTCCAATGTCACATCAAATTGTCATAACGAATGCATGCAAGAAGGACCTTCAATGGTGGCTGATGTCTCAACATGTATCTCAGGGACGTCCATTCGTTCTACCCAGTCCCATAGCCACAGTGACCACGGACGCCTCCTTGATTGGGTGGGGGGGCATTTTCAGGGAAGAACAGCCCAAGGCACGGGGAAGAAACATGGTGCTCATCTGCATATAAATTTCCTGGAGATGAGAACGGTACTTCTAGCGTTGCAGTCCTTTCAAGACTCTCTACCTCTGGGAACAATTGCAATTCAGACAGCCAACATGTTAGTAGTCTGGTACATCAACAAACAAGGAGGAACCAAATCTTGCCCCCTGTGTCGAGAGGACATGAGAGTATGGCAGTGGGCAATCTCCTCCCAGTGCTTTCTGTTAGCAACGCACATCCCTGGGAAATCCAATGTGATAGCAAACAAGCTGAGCAGGGCAATCTTACTGCCTCACAAGTGGTCCCTAAAGCAACAAGTAGTGGAAAGGATTTTCTGCAGGTGGGGCCAGCCTTGCTGCAAACTTTTTGCCACCCCAACAAACATGAAATGCAGCAGCTATTTTGCCCTAATTCCCCAGCCGGGGGAAGCCCCAAGGGATGCACTGGTGCACAATTGGCCCCTGGGTCTCCTTTATGCATTTCCCCCCTTCCCTCTGATTCCCAAGGTATTACAGAATGCAAAATTTCTGGGAAGGACCATGATACTAATAGCCCCTTACTGACCTCGGCAAATTTGATTTCCCTTCCTCCAGCCTCATCTTTTGGAAGAACCCTGGATCCTGGACCCAGTTCTGGATCTGTTGACCCATTCATCGAGGGCTCTTCATCTTTCCCTTTATTCCCTCAAACTGACAGCTTGGCTGCTCCAATTCCCACAATAGCCAGGATTTATAATCTCTCAGCTGAGGCCCAACATATTATAACATCCTCTCATAAATCATCTACCTGAAAATTATATCTTAGCAAATGGAAGAGATTTTCTTTATGGGCCTCTCAGAATGATGTTGATCCTTGTCTAGCTCTGATCCCATCTATATTGGAATTCCTAACTAAACTTTTCAATGAAGGAGTGGCTGCAGCTACCATTAGAGTTCAATTAGCAGCGATATCAAACTTTCATTTTGGTTTCCAAGGCTACAATGTCATGCCCCATCAACTTGCTAAAGCCTTTCTTAAAGGTGACATTCATTTGAGGCCACCAATCAGAGCTCCAGTTATGCCATGGAATCTAAATTTTGTTCTATCCAGAATCATACTGCCTCCTTTCAATCCAGCCCTGTCCTGTTCTTTGAAATTTCTTTCATGGAAGACTATTTTCTGATAGCCATTAATTCTGCTTGGAAGATTTCTGAGCTGCAAGCCTTAACCATCAAACCTCCTTACTTGATTTTCCATAATGACAGAGTTTTGCTCAGAACTAATCTATCCTTCTTACCAAAAGTTTGTTCAGAGGCAAATCTTAACCAATCTTTTGAGTTGCCAGTTTTTTTCTCCAGTACACAAATAGGATGGAACACATGCTGCACAAACTTGATGTTCATAGAGAACTCTGATTTTACCTAGACAGAACAAAACAATTCAGATCAACTCTTTGTTTCCTTTTCAGAGTCAGAAGGGTGCCTCAGTGACAAAAGTAACCTTGTCAAGATGGCTATCAGATTGCATTTCATTCATTTATAATTCACAAAATGCCCTCTTGCAACAAAAAGTAAAGGCTACTAGAGCTATTTCAACCTTATTAGCTTTTTCTGCAAGGTTACCATTAGACTCTGTTTGTGCAGCAGCTACCTGGTCAACACCTCATACCTTTATCACTCATTACAAAGTAGACAAGGCCTCCAAGCACAGGACCTCCTTTGGTTCCACAGTTCTGAGGAATATACTCCTGAGAGCCACCCAAGAGGATGGTGCTTGGGACGCTTCCCATCAGTAAAGAATGAACGGTGAGATAGAACAACTTCACATAAAGAAGTTATGTACTCACCATAACGTTCCATGTGAGTTGTTCATCTCGCCTTCATTCTTACGTCCAACCCTCCAACCCCCATCAAGTCTACTTGAGGTCCATATAGGGTGCTTTGTCTCTTATCCAACTCTCCGAGTGGGATATTTATACTACTAAGTAGTCAGGCAGCAAACAAGATCTGAGGGAAGATCAGGGTGCATCATGGGATAGGGAGTTGGTCTCGAGCTGGTTGAAGACCTTGAGCTTTTGCAGTTGGCTGAGTCAGAGCCGAGGATCGTCTCTAAGCCCATCAGTAAAGAATGAAGGAGAGATGAACAACTCACATGGAATGTTATGGTGAGTACATAACTTCTTTTTTGGAACAGCCAGCCTGAAGAAGCCAGAGATAATCTGAGAATATTCTGCTGAGGAATCCAGGCTGGTGGCAATTGCTAGCATCTATTTTAGGATTAAATCGTAACTGGTATGAGAGACTAGAAAGTTTGTATGTTTTTATTTTATTTTTGTTTCACGTCCTGAGGAAGAGTTTGTATTACCGAACAATTATTTTGCTTTCCTATTTTAATTATAACATATATGTATATTTCGTAGACAAAGTGCTGCTGCCTCATTTTGATTCCACATTGATGAGTGCAATGGACAAAACAGACACACATACATTTCATTCCCAGCAAGGATTCCAAGTTTACCTTTTGCTGCTTGAAATATGAGCAAATGTTTTCCCCATCTGAAGAGACTAGTATAGTGTGGAACAGTAGATTTATCTGTGAAGTATGTCCATGTTGTGCTAAGATTGCAACAGTGGAGCATCTGCTGCAAACTATTATTGTTGCTGTTGAGGGAAAGGTGACGATGTTAGGTAGGTCCATGACCATGCCAAAAGCACTGCCACCGCTTGAACAGCAAACCAAGGAGGAACACCTCAAGGTATACCTCATAGCCTTTGAACAGTATACCCGTCAGGAGGGATGGGACCGCGGTAACTAAGTTAGAATCCTTTCAGCCCAGCTAACTGGAGTGCCGTTAATGGCTTTAATAGACATGATAGGACTAAACATCATGATTATGGAAATCAAACAAAAAAAAAAATAACAGTGTTAGCTTGACCTGGTATTACCTCTGAGACAAGCTCTGAAGTTTAATAGCTCGACATTTCTGCTTCAAAATGGTTAGAGCTACATTATTTGATTTAAGGCATGTATTTAAACTGTGGTTAGGTCCTAAGGGTTGGCATAGTAAAGGTAAAATGATAGAAATTTTAGCCCTTCTTTTACAAGGGCAAAGCCTACTTCTGTAAGAAACTCGGTGTTCCACACTGATGTTAAGGACTCTGAAAATTTTGTTGTACTGGTGTGGAGAGATTGCTATACAGTGAAACCTTGTTTACAAATGAAAAGTCTAAACTGCTGGCAAAGTCTGTTAAATTCTGGTAATATACTGCTGTACTGTTATATATCTACTCTCTGAGTCTGTTTCATGACTGAAAAGGGCCTAGACCAGTTTACCAATACAGGTAACAAATAAAATAAATAAATATCGGCTATGGACATACTCTGTTTTAAATGCAGAGAAAGAGTCACATAGCTAGAGTTTGTACTGCTATTAACTACCCCTGATAGTAATACTTTTCTACCTGTGAAAACTGTAACCATTGAAAAGCATGTTACTAATGATGTGTAACTTCCAGAATGTGATAAATTATATGCCCAGATAGTTGTGCTGGCTTTTTGCTGTTGTGCTATTGCCAAATTAAATACAGAATGTGACAAATTACATGTCCAGATAGTTGTGCTGGCTTTTTGCTATTCTGCTATTGCCAGATTAAATGATTACAGTGTTTTATTTGATAGCGGGGAGCTATAACACTACTAAACTCAGGCAATATGGTTGTACTATAAAGTAATATGTATGTAAAATTAAAACCCTTATGAAGAAAGAGGTTGAAGTGTTTGTAAATATGGAGATAGGAAACAATGTTTCATTAATCAAGTAGAAATACAAAGGATGTTTGGAAAGGTAGGTCTGCAAACTTACCAATTTTAAAGATTTCGGGAGGCAATGGAAAGATTTGGGTAGACAGCAGAAGGAAGCTTATCAGTGTGGGGAGGGAAAGTGGCAGCAAATAATACAACAGTTTTGCCACTGCTTAACCTAGCAAAGGGGGGCTACAACCAGACACACTGGTTAGAGTGTATGAAACCAGTATAGATCAAGGCATTGTATTAGAAATCCCTAAAGTTACAAATACTTTGTTAGGGTTACATGGAGATAGGAAGAACCTACACCATTTAAAGAGATATGGCAGCATGCGTGTAACGTATTACAGCCTGAAAGTGTTACAAAACAGGGACCAGGAACTGTCATTACAGTCTGAATGTGTGCAGAGCAAGATATAGAAATGACTAGCAGATCTGAAGGGAAGGATTTACTTGCAGAAAGGGTGTTTTCCATGGGAATGAAATTAGAAAGTACAAAAAAATGCACAACTTGAGCAGAATTCAAAACTTTCTCTCAAGTTCATGCAGAGCCCTAGCCCCCCAACATAGAGAATTCTAAGCAGCAAGTGAGTTCTGAAGAGGTGATATGTAGCAATGTTGTTGTTTGTCTTTCGGCTTTTTCCGGTTAGTAGTCGCCACAGCAGAACTCCGGTCCGCTAAGGATTGGCAGTAGATTTTCACGAGCGCCGTGGTGCCAGCTCGACGTTCAACCTTCAACGATATGAATGATTAATGTAGTTAAAGATGAGGAAACAGTACATGGTCAGAGGTCTTATTTTCTGTCAGTGTAATATAGATAGATATCTCAAATAAGGTTCACTCCAGCAAATAACAGAAGTGCCAGCACCATCCATTGGCAGCAGGACTATTTTCTGCACAAAAAAGTCAGAACTGAAGCAAAATCAGAATAGATTCCAGTTGTAAGTCAATAGGTACTGAGCAGTTCAACTTACTGGAGACATCTGTTGCCAGCTTTTTCTCACTCTTACATCACTGGATGGAGGTCAAGGAATTAAAAAGCCTAGTGTACTATCCCCAAGCACGTGGATTAATTGAGCATTTTAACTTAATATTAAACTCCATGTTAAACAAAGTTATTGAGGAAGATGGGAAGAACAGGGACTACTTAACAACACATCACCTATCTGCCATTAAGAGTAGTAGAATAAGCCTCAACAGGTTTCAGTGCTTTGGAGCTGTCATATGGCAAAGCATCCATAAGGACTGTTGGATATTGTCAAAGAATCCAGGGAAAAAGAGAAACCCCATTTAAGAGTGTCACAGAGTATAATGCTAACTTACACACTAGGCTGAAAGTGGTTATATACATTGTGTAGGAACACATGGAAAGAGCCCAGGCTACACAGCTTTGGGTGTATAATAGAAATGCAAGGATGAAGGAATTTAAAGCTGGATAATAGATGTTAGGTTTGGTCCTCTCTGCACAAGACAATGTTTTTTGGTTAAACAAAAGCGTACATTTGAAATATTGAAAAAAAAAATGATCGGTACAGAAAGGCCAGGATAGATATACTATATCAGAGTTCTGAAACAATCAACATCTTGATCATATTTGCCGTGGCATCATCTGAGCTCATTCGGAAGCTGCTGGAAGTACTCCTTCCATCTACCTTGGATGTCCTGTTGATTAAGTGAGCAGGTTGTTGCTGGCATACCTTATGAAGGGTGCCTGATGGCCTTCATTATCCTTCTGTCTTTACCTTGCAACTTGATAGAGGTTTTTCATGCCATCCACGGAGTCATTTCCCAGAAGGTGGTAGAATACTTCTGATGCCTTGTTCTTCACTTTTGAAACTGCACTCTTAGACTCTTTGTTAGCCAACCAGTATTCTGTCTCCGCCTGGTTTGTCTTTTCTGTCTCCCACTTTTTCCTGTGCAACTCCTTTCTTTTGTTGTCTTTCTGGACTTCAGCATTCTACCACCAGCTTTATTTATGTCTCCTTATTTCCATACTGCATATCTGTTCTGTAGTCCTCACATGTGCTGTTGTGAGGCACTGCCATTCTTCTTCAACTCCACTTATTGCCTCTACTTACTGAGGTACTAGAGCCCTGAGTAATTTCTTGAACTCTTGTGTTTTTTCTCCAGTCAACTTCCCGGTCTTCCGCCTAATCTGTCTTGACTTTAGAGCCTTCTCTGACCATTTCTCACAGCTGATCTTGGCAACTAGTGGTTTATTTTGTGGGCCAACTGTTTCACTGAAGATGACTTTGCAATTGCTGATTCTACCCCAATGCCCTTTCCTTACTAGGAGGATGTCTACCTGAGCCTACCTTTATTCCTGTTGCCTCTCCTGTATGGGCACAGGCAGTCCTCATAGCCTGTTCTATCTGTCTTGATATGGCTTTCACGTCCCCCCACTGTCAGCATCAACTCATGTTGTCCTGCTTTATCTAGCAGCTCTTGCAAATGCTGCCTGAATGCACTTTTTTCTTCACTATCACAACCCTTTTGTGGGACATAGGCTGAGATTATGAATAGTGCTGTATCCTTTCATTGGAGTCTGACTGCCATGAGTCTGTCACTATTTCTGATGACATCCTTCACTGTCTGCAGAAGCCTCTCCCTCACCACAATTCCCACACTGTTTCTATTCTGGCCTTCCCATGACTAGTAGACCCTGGATCCGAGCCAAGTGGCTTTGCTACACCGCCCTTACATCTTGCTCTCCTGGATAGAGAAAATGCACCATCATGTCATCCACTTCCAAGCTTCACCCTGTCAGTGAACCTGTAGTGAATGTAGAAATCCATAGTTCTTGTTTGGCAAGTTGATCGGTTTTACATCTAGCTTTTGCATAGCAGTTATCTCAGGTAACCCAGTCTGGGTATCTGGACACCAGATGGCCATTAGCTTATTGACCTAGGACTTCTAGGTTTTATGGAGGACATACACTGGCCAAGGAGGACACATAGACCCTTCCCACCATTAGCATGGGTCCTTGGCATAGATCAGAGTTGTCCAGGTCCTCAGCCCACTAATCTACTGGCAAGTACCCATGCCCATTTTTGGCAGCATTCATCAATGTGACCAAAACACCTGGAGTGAGTTTTTATACTGTGGGATGTGTAATCTATATTCTCCTATGTAAAGGATACTGTACACCACAGCTGATGCCCAATACAGTTGGTCTGTATAACTCTTCTCCTGATAGGCACCATCTAGAGTCTGTACTGCTGCTGATAGCTCCTTTCTTGGGTGAGTTTGAGGTGGAAATACTCAGCATGTTTTGGGAGGTGAGGAACCCCACAGTGGCACCACAAGAATATGCAAACTCCATTTGGGTATTGGCCAGAGGTCAGGCAAGATTAGTGACCACATTAGATCTGATGAAGGGCACTGTCAAATTCCTTTAAGAGCTGAAGCCATGAAAAATACATCCTTTTCAATCCCATAGGCCTTATTCCTGTATGCTGCCTTTCCTGTTGGGTTGCAAAGTGCTGCTTTCACCTTTCAAAAATTAGTGGAAGACCCACGTCAAATATGCTGTCACTTACCTAGACAATGGGGATTGAAACTCCTTTCTAGCTATGGTTCCGATTATGTTTAACACCTAGAGACAATCCAGTTTGACA